>NW_016107398.1:5852777-5861971 GCF_001604975.1 Cebus imitator | reverse complement strand
CGAACTCCCAACCTCAGGTGATCCATCTGCCTCAGCCTCCCAAAGTGCTGGGATTACAGGTGTGAGCCACCGTGCCCAGCTTTTTTTTTTTTTTTAAGTTTTATTTTGTAGAGATGGGATTTTGCTGTGTTGCTCAGGCTGGTCTCAGACTCCTGACTTCAAGCAATCCTCCTGCCTTGGCCTCCTAAAGTATTGGCATTACAGGCATGAGCCACTGCACCTAGCCACATTCTAAATGAAGTTAAATTATTTTGTCATATTGTGCCTTCCATCCAGAAATTTCTGAACTGCCTAAATATTTTTTTAATTTGCATACATTTAGATTCATGCTTTGTGCTACAAAGTTCTGAGGATTTTGACCAAAGCATAGTGTCATGCGTTCACCATTACAGTGTCATACAGAACAGTTTTACTACCCTAAAAAATCCCCCACACTTCACTTATTCAAACTTCTTCCCTCACCTGAACCCCTGGCAACGACTGATCTATCATCTCTATAGTTTTGCCTTTTCCAGGATGTCATATAATTGGAATCATACATACATATCGGACTGGTCTTTTGTGTCACAGTATCCATTTAAGATTCTTCTATATTTTTACATGAGTTGATAGCTCATTCCTTTTTACTGCCAAATAGTATTCCACTGTATGGATGTACTGCAATTTATCAGCTTATCTATTAAAGAATAACTTGGTTGCTTCAGTTTTTGGTAATTATGAAATTATATTGCTTTATAAACATTCAAATGCAAGTTTTTGTGTGCATGGGTATGTTTAGCTTTGTAAGAAACTTCCAAACTGTCTTCTAAGATACCACTTTGATTCCTACCAGCAATGAGTAGGAGTTCTTATGTTCCACATCTTCACTAACATGTAGTACTGTCAGGTTTTTTGGTTTTAGCCATTCTAAGAAGTGTGTAGTGGTATCTTACTGTTTTAAGTTCCATTATCTAATGACAGATGATGTCAAGCATCTCTTCATATGCTTATTTCTCATCTGTGTATCTTCTTTAGTGAAGTGTCTGTTCAGATCTTTTGCCCATTTTTTAATTGGGTTGTTTGTTTTATATTGTTGAGTTTTATAAGTTCTTTGGTATATTTTGCATATAAGTCCTCTATCAGATATGTGTCTTGCAAATATTTTCTCCCAGCCTATAGTTTATCTTTTCATTCCCTTAGTTGCTGAATATTTTGAATTTTAAAAATTTCTTGGTAAGTTTTAACAACATGCCTGCTTCAAATCCATCAAAGGGTACCCATTCAAGGCTGCTACTTTGTGAATTACAACCCTCACTCTTCTTAACTGTATCCTTAATACACTTTAAGAACCCTCCATGATGGGGTTCTTGCCTATTTTCCAGCCACATCTCACCCTTCTACCTTTCCTCTCTATACCCACAAGAGCCTTATCTCAGCAACTTGAAGGAGCCTTGCTTCCAGCTTCAAGGCTTTATTTAGTTCCCTCTGCCAGTGTGGGAGGCTGTTTTTAAGATGGCCCTCATTGATCCTCACCTTCTTGTATTCATGGGCCTCATGCAGTCCCCTTCCCTTGAGAATGGGCTCGACCCTGTGACTTGCTTCTAATAAACGGAAGAAAGCAAAAGTGATGGACTGTCACTTCCAGCGTTAGGTTATAAGGGACTAACTTCTATCTTCCATGCACATTCTCTTCTCATTTGCTCACTCCAATGAAGCCAACTGCCAGGCTATGAGCTACTTAAGAACAGGCTTAGATGGCAAAGACCTACAGCTTATGAGGATCTGAGATCTCAGTCCAACAGCCCTGCCAACAATGACTTGAGTGATATTGAAAGCATGTCAATCCCCAGTTGAGCCTTTAAGTAACTTCATTTTAGCCCTTGTTGCCACTTTGAAGCCTTTTGAGAGACCCTGAGTCAAAGGAGTCAGCTAACCGCCACCATATTCTTGACCTACTGAAACTGTGAGATAATAAATGTTGCTGTTTTAAGCCACCATGTTTTTAGGTAATGTTATACAGCAGTAGACAACGAAGACAACCAGGAATACTCTCCTCTTAACTTCCCACCTCTCCAACTCCTTTGAGTCATCAGTTCTCAGATTTAAATGCCGATTCCTCAAGGATGACGTTCCCTTTCCCTGACAATCTTCCACATACCAGCAGGCCTCTGATGATACATTCTAATAGCATCCTCTTCTTCTCTTTTGCAGCACTTATCACCATAGCAATTCTTTCATAATCTGAGTATTTGTTTCATGCCTGTCTTCCCTCAAGACTGTCAGTTCCATAACTGAGCAGGCTATGTTTATTTCATCCACACTGAATGCCCAGCACCTAATATGGTACCTAGCATAGAGTGGGGATATAGTAATTGTAGAATAAAAAAATATAAACTTAAGAATGAATTAATAAATGAAGTACATCTAAGCCTCATAGTTCAGAAAGGAGGGAGAGAAAAGCCTAGAAAAGATAGTTACAAAAGTCTCATAATTCCAAGGCTTTAAAAAAAATACTTATTAAACAAAACAGCCAGGTGCAGTGGCTCACACCTAGAATCCCAGCACTTTGGGAGACTGAGGCAGGCAGACTGTTTGAGCTCAGGAGTTTAAGACAGCCTGGGCAACACGGTGAGACTCTGTCTCTATAAAAAATACAAAAATTAGCTGGGCATGTGTGGCATGTGTCTGTGGTTCCAGCTACTTGGGAGGCTGAGGTGGGAGGATCACTTGAGTCCAGGAGGTGGAGGCTACAGTGAGCCATGATTATGTCACTACACTCTAGCCTGGGAGCCTGGGTGACAGAGTGATACCCTGTCTCAAAAAACAAACAAAAACATGTCAACGTATTCTAGATAAAAATATGTCGTGACAGAGTGCATTATAACCTAATTCTCTGCTTTAAAAACAGTCAAACCAGGGTTACATGATAGTCCAAGAGTTGACTTGGGTAATAAAGGATGAGAGAGTGAAGACAGAGGGCATGTTTAACGAAAGCTGCCCCAGTATCTGGAACTGATGTTCCTCTGCCCTTGATATTGAGTCTGGGAAAGGTGTCCAGTTTTTCTATGAAGCTGAATGCCAGAAGAGGATGTTGAAGTCTGAGGATAGTCCTTGGCAAGTTGAGTCCAGTTGTTTTAGGTTACTAAACTCCAAACCCTTACAGGACTTTTAAAATGATAATATTACATCATCAACAGCTCTGTATTCCATCAAGTAAATTGGTTTTATTAGCAATTCTTTGTCTGCACTGCCCACCGGATAACATCCAACTCACTCCCTAGCTGGATGTTCAGGGCTCAGCTGACCTTTCTGGCCTTCTCTCTGGCTGCCTGCCACAAACACCGTGCGCTTGGCACTCTGCAGTCACAGGGTCCACTTTCCCATCTCTGCGCCTTTGCACGCACTCTTCCTTTGACTGAAGTTCATTACCACCAAATCCCTTCAGAGCTAAGTTCAAATTAGAACTCTCCTGCTGCCCCCAGAACTCACTTCTCCATGGTTCTGTCTTCTTGAGGCACTTCGTGTATTTATTGCCTTTGTGGCCAATAACATATTTAATATTATATTATGATGATATATGTATTTCATTTATCTTCTCTACTACACAAACCTGGAGGATATTGTCTTTGTCTTCATCTTTTTTGCTATATAACCTAGTACATGGCTCTGGATAGAATAGGGGCTTAATATATATTTGTTGTTAAATAAATAAATGAAAGAATGTTAAAAGGCTTCTAAATGAATCTGATATAACTTATATCCCAATGGCAGTAATAATAATAATATAGTCATAGAAAGAGATTTAATGTTAAAAAGTCTTAATTTGCCTTTTTGATTATGAAGTTCTGTCTTCACATGTACCAAAGAAGACATCTCATAAGGCAAAAATGAACTTAGAAATGAATAAACAAGGCCAGGTACAGTGGCTCACACCTATAATCCCAGCACTCTGAGAGGCTGAGGCAGGCGGGTCATTTGAAGCCAGGAGTTGGAGACCAGCCTGGTCAACATGGTGAAACCCCATCTCTACTAAAAATACAAAAAAATGAGCTGTGTGTGGTAGCACATGACTTCCCAGCTACTCAGGAGACTGAGGCAGGAGAATTGCTTGAACCCAGGGTGGAGGTTGCAGTGAGCTGAGATTGTATCACTGCCCTCCAGCCTGGGCTACAGAGCAAGACTGCATTTCAAAAAAAAAAAATTTTTTTTTTGAGAAGCGAAAAGCAGAATGTTTATTCACTAATACACTAGAGCACTGGCTAAATGTTCTAATACATTACTCTTAGTGGTCAAATACAGCTGAAAGAAATAAAAAACAAATCACGCTACTAAAAATAGGAAAATGAGCTTTTTAAGAGCTTTCAGGAATTTTTTGTCTACTGTTGTACTGTAAACTAGATAGTTTAAAAAATTTTTAAAAGCTTGGCTGGGTGCGGTGGCTCACACCTGTAATCCCAGCACTTTGGAAGGCCGAGGCAGGTGGATCACGAAGTCAAGAGATCGAGACCATCCTGGCCAATATGGTGAAACCCCGTCTCTACTAAAAATACAAAAATTAGCCGGGCATTTGGCACGCGCCTGTAGTCCCAGCTACTTGGTAGGCAGAGGCGGAAGAATCGCTTAAACCCGGGAGGCGGAGGTTGAAGTGAGCCGAGATTGCCCACTGTGCTCCAGCCTGGCAACAAAGCAAGACTCTGTCTCAAACAACAACAACAAAAAAATTTAAAGCTTTATAATAATAACAAATAGCCATCTTCTATAAAGTCAAAGTAGTTTACTTGAAATACAGGGACTTATTACAGAAATGGAATGCACCAGGTTACTTAGGGCCCGACATTTGAGAGGACAGTGTCTTCATAACCAAGTCCAGTGTATCCTGAATCCTCATACTATTTTTTTCCATCAGGGAAGAATATCTCACATGATTTTGTGTTTTCCTCTGGATCAAGGAGGTGAAGCGTACATGGGTTGAATAGACATCGAGGCTCCCCTAAGATGCCAACTCTGTGAAAAGAATTATAGGGATAGCTGAAGTGGTGAGGCCAAAGACTGCCATGCAGGGTTGCGATTGTGACTGTGGCTGTGTGTGTGTCTGTGCATGTGTATGTACATGAAAGCTGAGATACGCTCTCTCTTTTTAAAAACTTTCCCTGTTTCTATGAACTACCACTGTAGTCTTTTTTCTTTTTTTTTTTTGAAATGGAGTCTCGCTCTGTCACCCAGGCTGGAGTGCAGTGGCACGATCTCAGCTCACTGCAACCTCTGCCTCTCGAGTTCAAGCGATTCTCCCATCTTAGCCTCCCGAGTAGTTGAGTCTACAGGCGTGTGCCACCATGCCTGGCTAAGTTTTGTACTTTTTAGCAGAGATGGGGTTTCACCATATTGACCTGGCCCTGTAGTCTTATATATGAGTCCAAAAGTAAAGCAAGATTTTGTACTAGTGGTTCCCACATTTCTCAAAGGTGATTCTACTAATAGAAAAACCTCAGCCTTAAAAAAATTCAGTTACTCACTCCTCCAAACTAAAGCTATTTGGAGTCTAGCACAGCTTTCTAGCAATTTTTTTTCCTGGTCTAGATGGATGTACCTCAAGACTCTCTAGAAAAGAAACCAGGAGGAGATCAGGGCAGAAGTAAGACAATGGGGGTGGTCATCATGGCTAGACTCCCTGGCAGACGCATGGCGCCTGGGCCCCTGCCCCTTCCAGCCCCACCTGGGATGCCACCTCTAGGCACTCATGTTTCTCTTACTGGGCTGCTTACACTGGCATGGACACAGAGTCCAGAATTCCCACATGCTTTTCCATCTCGGCTGGCAAGTTGACACCTACTTGATGATATTTTTTCTCAAAGACATTTTGAGCTTTTTCTCTGAGAGATGGCAGCAGAGTAGACATGACTGGAGAACGCATGTTGATGGCTGTTTTAATTGCTGGGCGTTTTGCCATCATTCTCCTGTGGGGGAGGAAGGTGACATTTAGGTCATACCACCCTGTTTTCTAGTGCAGTGGCTCATGCCTGTAATCCCAACCCTTTGGGAGGTCAAGACGGGAGGATCACTTGAGCCCAGGACTTCAAGACCAACCTGGCCAACATAGCAAGGCCCTGTCTCTACAAAAAATTTAAAAAATTAGCCAGGTGAGACAGCATGCCTGCAGTCCTAGCTACAGGAGGGTCACTTGAGCCTGGGAGGTTGAGGCTGCAGTGAGCTGTGATCATGCCACTGCCCTTCAGCCTGGGTGACAGAATGAAATCCTGAGGAAGAAAGGGAGGAAGGGAGAGAGGAAGGAAGGGAGGAAGGGAGGGAGGGAGGGAAGGAGGGAGGGAGGGAGGCAGGAAGGAAGGAAGGAGAGAGAAAAGTCTAGGTCTTGAGCCTAGGAAAGTCAAAAAGTCATACCTGAATTGAACAAAAGTCATGCGCTTCTTTTCCCCTCCTGATTCCTCATTTTCACGCCTCCTGCGAGGAATGTTGAACATATTGGTACGAAAAAGTCTCCCTATTTCTTCCTCAATCTCTGTCAAGTGTTGACGTCGGAAGACAATCCAAGCCACATATGTACAGAAAGTATAAAAGGACTACATCAAAAAATAGACACGAATCACAATCCTCAGCTGTGATATGGAAAACTCCCACCTGTCTGTACAACACAGCTACGCAGACACAAACCCAGATGACCCAATTTCTCCATATTCCTGAAACACTACAAAATTATGCATGTACTCCCTTTTGCAGGAAGAAAATCAGACCAACAGTTTAAGGTATAGCATATAGCTTGTTAGCATCCTTTTTAGAAAGGATATCTGCTAAAAATAAGTGCCTGACAAATGGCCATGGGTTGTTGTAATACATTATTTCATATCAAGAAGCCCCAAAACATAAGTGACTCACCTCAAAGAACTTCCAGTCTTTCTGTGTATCTGATATTTTCTCCCTGCAATATAACAAATCACAACTATAGGTTGAGAGGGAAATTCAATCTTTCAGTGACCTAGTCCTTATCTTCCCCTAAAGTTAGGGTCATTATCTTGGCCCCAAGAGTATTTTCAGGTACACAAATGCTATCAAAAAGCATCGATAAAGAGTCTCAATACTTTCTTCTTCAACTTCCTACATTACCCAGATCAAAATTCCTAGAGTGGTCAAAAGTTAATCAATATAAATTTGAGGTAAACAAACCAGTAAGGAAACGTATTCTCCCAAAGGCTTCTGGTAATGTGAATGTTGGGGAGGTAAGGAGAGTGGAAAGGTGGTAAAGAGGAAGCAGAGAACTAGAGCGTAAGTCTGCAATAAAGGAAAGGAAAAGAGGCCAGGCATGGTGGCTCATGCCTGTAATCCAAGCACTTTGGGAGACCAAGGTAGGTGGATCACTTGAGGCCAGGTGTCTCAGACCAGCCTGGCCAACATGGAAAAACCTCATCTCTACTAAAAATATAAAAATTAGCTGGGTGTGGTGGCAGACACCTGTAATCCCAGCTACTCGGCAGGCTGAAGCAGGAGAATTGCTTGAACTCAAGGGGCAGAAATTGCAATGACCTGAGACCATGCCACTTCACTCCGGCCTGGGCAACAGAGCGAGACTCCGCCTCAAAAAAAAAAAAAAAAAAAAAAAAAAGAATAGTATACTGGCATGGGCACAATTAGTGAACATGGCCTCCCCTCCCAGCAGAATTCTGATTTTGACTCCCAGCCTTAGGAAACCAGGCCTGGCCTGGGGAGCCCTTGAGAGTTGACTGAGGGGGCTATGCACCTGCAGTCACTGGATTGGTTACAGCGGCCAAGGCCAGACCCTGGGCACTTCAAGGCTCATTCTGGTTTTGCTTTTTTTTTTTTTTTCTTGAGATGAAGTTTTGTTCTTGTTGCCTGGGCTGAGTGCAATGGCCCCATCTCAGCTCACTGCAATCTCCTCTGCCTCCGGGGTTTAAGCCAATCTCCTGCCTCGGCCTCCCGAGTAACTGGGATTAAGATGCCCGTCACCATGCCTGGCTAATTTTGTATTTTCTTTTTTTCTAGTAGAGATGGAATTTCTCCATGTTGGTTAGGCTGGTCTCAAACTCCTGACCTCAGGTAATCCGCCCACCTCAGCCTCCCAAAGTGCTGGGATTACAGTCATAAGCCACCACGCTCAGCCAGTTTTGCTTCTTTTTTAAGACAGAGCTGAAGTGCCGTAGTGTGATCATAGCTCACTACAGCCTTGACCTCTTGGGCTCAAGCAATCCTCCTACCTCAGCCTCACAGGAAGCTGGAACCACAGGTATACACCACAGTGGCTAATTTTTTTTTTTTTTTTTTTTTTTTTAGACAGGGTCTTACTGTCACCCAGGCTGGAACACAGTGGCATGATCATGGCTCACTGCAGCCCAGACCTCCCCAGGCTCAGGTGATCCTCCCCGGACCTCAGCCTCCCAAGTAACTGGGAATACAGGCACGTGCCACCACGACCAGCTAATTTTTGTATTTTTTGTAGAGACAGGGTTTCACCATGTTGGCCAGGCTGGTCTCGAACTCCTGAGCTCAAGCTACCTGCCCGTCTCAGCCTTTCAGTGTGTTGGGATTATAGGCATGAACCAAGGCGCCCGGCCTGCTTCTGCTTTTGTTGGGGTCTTCCTTGGAGGAACTGTGACTCTCAGGACTGGTCTTAGTATCAGGCTCTCCAGAACCATCCTGAACTCCCACAGTCTGGGAAAGATGACCCAAACCTCTCAGGACCTTCAACCTTCTCGCAGGGACTTCCTGGTCTGAATGGGCCCAAACTAGCCCTCCACTTGGGGGATGAGGCTGAAGAGGTGAGTACTGGGGCCTGCCCCTCCACTCCCACGGACTCTCTTCATTATATATCGGTTTCTTCATGTGCAAGTCTTCAATAAAGAACTATGGCAACAACAATTACGGTGAACACTAATTAAGTATGGACCATGTGCCAGGTACCACACTAAGTCCTTTATGTGTATTATCATATCTAGTCTTCATAACATCCCTGTGGTGTAGTCAGCATTATTATTCCTACTTCTCAACTGAGGAAACTGAAGTTGAGACTTAAGTCCAAAGACATGTATTTAACTGGGGGCAGATCCTGTACTGAAACTCAGGCCTGTCAGATACCCACATCTGTCCTCAAAACTGGAATATGAGGGGAATAAGCTTTTTTCTTTAAAATAGTTTGCAAGGCCGGGCGCGGTGGCTCAAGCCTGTAATCCCAGCACTTTGGGAGGCCGAGG
>NW_016107398.1:5844513-5852587 GCF_001604975.1 Cebus imitator | reverse complement strand
ACCCCGTCTCTACTAAAAAAATACAAAAAAAATTAGCTGGGCATGGTGGTGCGTGCCTGTAATCCCAGCTACTCAGGAGGCTGAGGCAGGAGAATTGCCTGAACCCAGGAGGCGGACGTTGCGGTGAGCCGAGATCGTGCCATTGCACTCCAGCCTGGGTAACATGAGTGAAACTCCGTCTCAAAAAATAAATAAATAAATAAATAAATAAAAAATAAAATAGTTTGCAGATAAACATACTGAACAACAGAGCTCAGCGGAAACTTTTTGGAGCAAGCCTCAGCATTTCTTTTCTGTGCCACCTGAGGCCTCCACCTGAGGGGTATGCTGATGGGAAATTTCCGCCCTTTCAAAGCTCCTCTTCTGTAACCAGTTGTAAATCTTCTGCCAACTGAAACCAGAGACCATGCACACCTGCCAAGCTGACGCAAGGAAACCAGCCAAAGTCTGTTTTGGGAATACCAAGTCAGCCTGCATTCTGGGAGAAGATCTAGAGCAGAGCTCACATTAGCACAAGGCAAACCAGCATCATCTTAGCACGGTTTTGAAATGAGGGAGGGATTGCCCAGGAAACACACTTTCTTTCCTTTTCTTTCTTGGTTCTTTTTTTTATTGGAAGAGACATGAGCCTGGGTGCAGTGGCTCAGGCTTGTAATCCCTTGGTTTCACTGGAAGAGACATGAGCCTGGGTGCAGTGTCTCACGCTTGTAATCCCAGCACTTTGGGAGGCCAAGGCAAACGGATCACCTGAGGTCAGGAGTTCGAGACCAGCCTGGCCAACATGGCAAAACCCTGTCTGTACTAAAAATACAAAAATTAGCCGGGTGTGGTGGTGTGTACCTGTAATTCCAGCTACTTGAGAGGCTGAGTCAGGGAGAACTGCTTGAACCCAGGAGGCAGAGGTTGCAGTGAGCCAAGATCGTGCCACTGCACTCCAGCCTGGGCAACAGGGCAAGATTCCATCCCCCGACAAAAAAAAAAAAAAAAAGAGAAGGTAACATGAATTTCTTTCCACTTTCCCTCAAGTTGCTATACACACTAAAACTATTTTTTTCTTAATGCCCAAAGCAAACTGATATAGCCCACACAGCAAAAGTTAAGTACAGAATGTCATGGCTTTCTTTTGCCATTCTGATTTAGCCCTGCATATGAAATTGAAATGAGTCCAGGAAATGGGTGCATACAATGGGTACATTTGGGGACTTCATTGTTTAAAGTTCTACAAATTTATTTCTTGCTGTATATTTTGAGTCATTTTCCTCTTTTTTTTTTTTTTGGTATTTTATAATTTTTATATTGAGGAAATATACTTAAATTGATTATAAATTTAAAAATGTGTTGATTATAAAATAACAAAATTGGCCAGATGTGGTGGTTCACGCCTGTAATCCTAGCACTTTGGGAGGCCAAGGTAGGCAGATCACTTGAGCTCAGGAGTTTAAGACCACCCTGGGCAACATGGTGAAACCCAATCTCTACCAAAAAATACAAAAAAACTTAGCCAGGAGTGGTGGTGCATTCCTTATAGTCCCAGCTACTTGTGGGGCTGAGGTGGGAGGATCACTTGAGCCCAGGAAGCTGAGGCTGCAGTAAGCCAAGATCGTGCCACTGCACTCTAACCTGGGTGACAAAGTGAGACCCTGTCTCAAAAAATAAATAAATAAATAAATAACAAAATTTAAGCCTCCCGAAATCATCTGCAAATAAGAAATGGGGTTTAAACAATACAATTCATGGAAATATAATGCAAGCCATAAATGTAATTTTAAATTTTCTAGTAGCCACAGTAAAGAGAAACAAGCGAAGCTATATTTTATCCAATCCCCCAAAATATTATGATTTCAATATAGAAGCAATATTTCTAAAGTATTTAGATGTTTTATTCATTTTTATTTTATTTTTTATTTTTATTTTTATTTTTGAGACGGAGTTTCACTCTTGCTACCCAGGCTGGAGTGCAATGGCGCGATCTCGGCTTACCGCAACCTCCGCCTCCTGGGTTCAGGCAATTCTCCTGCCTCAACCTCCTGAGTAGCTGGGATTACAGGCACGCGCCACCATGCCCAGCTAATGTTTTTTGTATTTTTAGTAGAGACGGTGTTTCACTATGTTGACCAGGATGGTCTCGATCTCTTGACCTCGTGATCCACCCGCCTCGGCCTCCCAAAGTGCTGGGATTACAGGCTTGAGCCACCACGCCCGGCCGTTTTATTCATTTTTAGACTTTCGGTGTACAGTACTTACTTTTTACTTACAGTATGTTTCAATTTGGACTAGTACATTTCACAGTGTTCAACAGCCACGTGTGGCAAGTGGCCACCATGCTGGTCACCACATGTTTGAGGACACAAGCCATAGGAAAGAGGGGAAAGCCAGCATGGTAGTAAATCTAGAGATTTTTAGTGGCCTGTTATGCTTTCTTATTCCATCTTGCTCCAAATCAAAATGAGGAAAGTCTATTTTATGATTTGTCATTCCTAAAGGGAAACAAAGTATAGACCCAGGGTTCTGGGCTGGGGAGAAAAAAAAGTTGTGTTCCCCCACTTGCCCCCTGCTGCTGTAGGTGAAATCAGGTTTCAGTGAAGGTCAAGGCCTGCTCTATACAACAGAGTTTCAAAGGGATGTGTTTTAGGAGAGGGGAAAGAGGGTTTGGTACATGTGACTGGGGGTGGAGTTAGAGGAATTGGGCTTAAGGATAACGTATACACCTGAGCTTCAAAAAGACTCCCTTTTTCCCCAGCCCTACTGCTAGCCCCTCTGGTCACCTATCAAGTGACGGCTGCACTGAGAACAGAGGAAGAAGGTACAAATCCTAGGGTAGAGGTGGGGGTGGAGCCAGCATTGGCCATCACCAAAGAACAGATCTAACTCTATAGCATGTGCCTGCCACCAAGGAGGTTTTCATATCTATCTTGGAAAACACATTGAACATGTTCATCAAAACTCTGCCAAAGCTTTTGTGATATCAGGATTTCACAGACACTTAAAGGCGCATCCTTCTACTTCTCAAGAGACATGAAAGCACTAAATTAACAGCCCTCAAATTGCTGGTCTACTAAAATCTTTAACTGTAGAGCTAAATAGCATAGGGCATTGTAGTCCAATATTAAGTGTGCATATTAGACAAAACAGGGAGCCCCCCTCAACACTTAGGGACCTGCCACCCTACCCCCACCCCTAAACCTGGAAATAAAGGAAAGCCTTGAGTTCCTTCAAGGGAAATTCCAGGCACTTAGCTAGCCCTGAGAAGTAAATGAGCAACTTGATAAGCAAGAAGGTAACAGTAGCTTAAAAGATAGCCAAGGAAGTTTCCTATATAAAGTAAAAATAACATTTTAACATATGTCCCTGAGTTGGTTTTCAGAAACTCAGACCCCCACCAAATGGATCCACTGGCATGTAGACCTCAGATAAGGGGAAACTGAGGACTGAACTCTGATGTGCTCATTGTTCTAAAGTTCTTCCTGAGAGGCCTGAAAGTCATGTCTATGAGCCAGACCTAACACATCTTTCTGCAGACCCCAAGTTTTTTTGTTTTTGTTTTGAGATGGAGTCTTGCTCTGTCGCCAGGCTGGAGTGCAGTGGTGCAATCTCGGCTCACTGCAACCTCCGCCTCCTGGGTTCAAGCAATTCTTCCACCTCCGCCTCCCGAGTAGCTGGGATTACAGGAACGTGCCACCACACCTGACTAATTTTTATATTTTTAATAGAGACAGGGTTTCACCATATTGGCCAGGATAGACCCCAAGTTTTTAAACAAAGCTGCTCTACCTTAACCAAATCAGAAAATCTTGAATCTACTTATGACCTGTAAGGCCCCGTTTCAAAACATCCTGCCTTTTTAGTCCAAACCAATATACAACCTCCATGTATTGATTTACAATTTTGCCTGTAACTTCTGCTTTCCTGAAATTTACTCCTGCCTTTAAAAACCCTTGCTTGCAAGCCATCAGAGAGGTCAGGTCTTAAGCGAGAGCTACCTGATTCTACATGCTTGGCAACCTGCAAATAAATGCCCTTTCTCCTGATATTACATACTGTGGCGTGGACGTTTCACCTGACTATATCAGTCAAGCAGACCCCAGTTCGCTTTGGTAACACCGATGTGAGAGACAAAAGTCAGAAAATACACATGAAAATATTAGCTTATTGAAATTGGAAAGAAGTGAAATGTTAAAATGAGTTAATTACTCACAACTGGCAAAAATATTGTCCTCAGCCCCTCCTACATAAAAGACACCAAAAGAACAATATAAACTTTGAATCATGGCAAAAAATTGTTCCAGTCTGTCTTCTATGTCCCTTGTTCAGCATTTGACCCATATGGAATTTGCTATGTGGGTGGTGAGATTCTTCTCTAAACTGCTATCCAGCAGGCAGAAGAAACATGCACCCATGTTGCATACAATGGAAAAATGACCAGCACCATCTGGAAATGAGCTAGTGCTAACCAGAGGCCATCACCTACTTTCAGACATATGGGTTCCTCTAAAGGTTTGTGTAAAAATTGCCTTAGAAAAAGTACAATTACTTCAGTGGAGGCTCTATGCCCAGAGAACTAAAAGCTATTGTCAATTCTCTAATTATGATATAATTGTTTATAGTTTGCTTTTTATCCCAACATTAGTTTGCAATGTTTTTAAAGATTAAACATCAAGTATGAGAAATTAAAAAAAATTTTTTTTTTTTTTTGAGGCAGGGTGTTGTTTTGTCACCCAGGCTGGAGTGTAGTGGTACAATCACGGCGCATTGCAGCCTCAACCTCCCTGGCTCAGGTGGTTATCCCACCTCAGCCTCCTAGGTGGCTGGAACTACAGGCATGCACCACCATGCCCAGCTAATTTTTTTAATTTTTTTTCTGGAGAGAGGGTCTCACTGTGTTGCCCAGGCTGGTCTCAAACTCCTGGGCTCAAGTGATTTTCCTGCCTCAGTCTCCCAAAGTGCTGGGGTTACAGGCCTGATCCACTGTGCCTGGCCAAAATCATTTCTTAAAAGCAGGTTTTTAAACCTCAAA
This sequence comes from Cebus imitator, assembly GCF_001604975.1. Classification (NCBI taxonomy): domain Eukaryota; kingdom Metazoa; phylum Chordata; class Mammalia; order Primates; family Cebidae; genus Cebus; species Cebus imitator. Next base: position 5,847,573 of record NW_016107398.1, on the reverse strand, counting down.
TCCTAGTTTTCTAACTAGAAATGATACTTTAAAGACAAAAGAAATTAGTATCAATATTAATAGTGATTTTATAAATGATCGAGTAGGAAACAAGATGACTGTAATTTTATCATAATGCTTTTCTTAAAAATTCTGTCAAGAGAAAACGCTACTTCTTTCTAAACAGTGAAATCTATAGCAAGCTAACCTTTACAATAGCCCTGGAGACCTGCAAAAGCTTCCTGTATTTGGATCACAGAAAGGTATTTTTGATGCTGAAACATCCACAACTTTTAAGTATCTCTATATTATGTCTACTACTATACCTCATCCATCAGAGATATTAAATGAAATAATTCCATTATTTTATATATGCTCCTGTCCTTTGCGGTTAGACCCACATTTGGCTACTTATGTCCCATGAGCATCTTGGGCTTGTTTTTTCTTTTCATTTTTATTTTAGGTTTGGGGGTACATATGAAGGCTTGTTAAATAGATAAACATGAGTCATGGGGGTTTGTTGTACATATTATCACATCACTTAGGTATTAAGGTCAGTACATAATACCTATCTTTTCTGCCCTTCTCCCTTCTCCCACCCTTCCCACCTCAAGCGAACCCCAGTATCTACTGCTTCTTTCTTTGTGTTTATAAGTTCATATCATTTATCTCCCACTTATAAATGAGAACGTGCAGCATTTAGTTTTCTGCTCCTATACTAGTTTGCTAAGGATAATAGCCTCCAGCTCTATCCGTTTTCCCACAAAAGACATTATCTCATTCTTTTTTATAGCTGCAGAATATTCCAAGGTGTATACGTACCACCTTTTCTTTATACAGTGTGTCATTGTTGGGCGTTTAGGATGATTCCATGTATTTACTATTGTGAACAGTGCTGCAATGAACATTTGCACACATGTGTCTTTATGGTAGAATACTTTATATTCCTCTGGGTATATGCCCAGTAATGGGAATGCTGGGTCTAAAGGTAGTTCTGCTTTTAGCTCTTTGAGGAATCACCATACTGCTTTCCACATGGTTGAACTAATTTACACTCCTACCAACAGTGTATAATAGTTCCCTTTTTTCTGCAACCTGGCCAGCATCTGTTTTTTAATAATGGCCATTCTGACTGGTGTGAGATGGTGTCTCATTGTGGTTTTGATTTGCATTTCTCTAATGATCAGCGATATTGAGCTTTTGTTCATATGCCTGTTGGCCACTTGTATATCTTCTTTTGACAAGTGTCTGTTCATGTCCTTTGCCCGCTTTTTGATGGGATTGTCTCTCTTATAAATTTAGGTTTCTTACAGATGCTGAATATTAGGCTTTGCCAATTGCGTAGCTGCAATATTTTCTCCCATTCTGTAGGTTGTCTGTATACTCTGTTCATAGTTTCTTCTGCTGTGCAGAGAAGTGCTTAAGTTTAATTAGATCCCATTTGTCAACTTCTGCTTTTGTTGCAATTGCCTTTGATGTCTTTGTCATGAAATCTTTGCTCATTCCTACATCCAGGATGATATTGCCTCGGTTGTCTTCCAGGGTTTTTATAGTTTTTGGTTTTACATTTAAGTCTTCAATCCATCTTGAGTTTATTTTTGTATATGATATAAGGAAAGAATCCAGCTTCAATCTTCTGCATATGGCTAGCCAGTTATACCAGCACCATTTATTGAATAGGGAGTATTTTTCCCATTGATTGTTTCTATCAGGTCGGTCAAAGATCATATGGTTGTAGATGTGTGGCCTTATTTCTAGGTTATGTTGTTCCATTGGTCTATGTGCCTGTTTTTGTATCAGTACCATGCTGTTTTGGTCACTGTAGCCTTGTAGCGTAGTCTGAAGTTAGGTAACATGATTCCTTCAGCTTTGTTCTTTTTGCTTAGGATTGCCTTGGTGGCCAGGCATTGTGGCTCATGCCTGTAATCCCAGTGCTTTGGGAGGCCGAGGCAGGCAGATCACAAGATCAGGCATTTGAGACCAGCCTGGCCACCATGGTGAAACCCCATCTCTTAAAAAAAAAAAAAGGATTGCCTTGGCTATTTGGGCTCTTTTTTGGTTCCACATAAATTTTAAAATAACTTTTTCTAGTTCTGTGAAGGATGTTGGTGATTTGATAGGAACAGCATTGAATCTGTAAATTGCTTTGGGCAGTATAGCCATTTTAATGATATTGATTCTTCCTATCCATGAGCATGGAATGTTCCTCCATTTGTTTGTGTCTTATCTGACTTCTCTGAGCAGTGTTTTGTAATTCGCATTGTAGAGATCTTTCACTTCTGTGGTTAACTGTATGCCTAGGTACTCTGTGTGTGTGTGTGTGTGTGTGTGTGTGTGTGTGTGTGTGTGAATGTGAATGAGATTGCCTTTCTGATTTGGCTCTCAGTTTGGTTATTGGTGGTGTAAGGGAATGGTAGTGATTTTTGTATATTCATTTTGTATCCCGTAACTGCTGAAGTTGTTTATCAGATGAAGGAGCTTTAAGGCTGAGATGCTGGGGTTTTCTAGACATAGAGTCATGTCATCTGCACACAGAGATAGTTTGACTTCCTCTCTTCCTATTTGGATGACATTTATTTCTTTCTCTTACCTGATTGCTCTGGCTGGAACTTCCAATGCTATGTTGAATAGAAGGTAAGAGAAGGCATCCTTGTTTTGTGCCAGTTTTTAAGGGAAATGATTGCAGCTTTTGCTCACTTGGTATAACATTGGCTGTGGGTTTGTCATAGATGGTTATTATTTTCAGCTATACTCCTTCAATGCCTAGTTTATCGAGAGTTTTTAACATGAAGGGATGTTGAATTTTATCAAAAGCCTTTTCTGCATCTATGGAGATAATCATGTGTTTTTGTCTTTAGTTCTGTTTATGTAATGAATCACACCTACCAATTTTCATATGTTGAACCAACCTTGCAACACAGGGATGAAGCCTACTTGATAATGGTGGATTAGCTTTCTGATGTGCTTCTGGATTTGGTTTGCAAGCATTTTGTTGAGAATTTTTGCACTGATGTTCATCAAAGATATTGGCCTGTTTTTCATTTTTGTGTTTTATGTTTTTGGGTTTTTTTTTTTTTTTTT
>NW_016107398.1:5842537-5844433 GCF_001604975.1 Cebus imitator | reverse complement strand
TTTGAGACAGAGTTTCACTCATTTTGCCCAAGCTGGAGTGCAATAGCGTGCTCTTAGCTCACCGCAATCTCCACCTCCTGGGTTCAAGCAATTCTCCTTCCTCGGGCTCCTGAGTAGCTGGGATTACAGGCATGCACCACCACACCCAGTTAATTTTGTATATTTAGTAGAGATGAGGTTTCTCCATGTTGGTCAGGATGGTCTCGAATTCCCAACCTCAGGTCATCTGCCCGCCTTGGCTTCCCAGAGTGCTGGGATTACAGGCATGAGCCACTATGCCTGGCAAAATTCTTTCATATTGTCTAATAGTCTTTTTTTTTTTTTGAGACAGAGTCTCAGTCTGCCACCCAGGCTGGAGTGCCATGCACTGAAATTCACTACAGCCTCCACCTCCTAGGTTCAAGCGATTCTCCTGCCTCAACTTTCTGAGTAGCTGGGATTACAGGCACACACCACCATACCCAGCTAATTTTTGTATTTTTAGTAGAAACAGTGTTTCACCATGTTGCCTAGGCTGATCTTGAACTCCTGACTTCAAATGATCCTCCTGTCTCAGCCTCCCAAAGTGCTGGGATCACAGATATGAGCCACCATGCCTAGCCTCTGATGTTTTTTTTGTTGTGTCTCTGCCAGATTTTAGTTATCATGATGATGCTGGCCTCATAGGATGAACTGGGGAGAAGTCCCTCCTCCTCAATTTTTGGAATAGTTTCTGTAGAAATGGTATATCTTCTTTGTATATCTGGCAGAATTCAGTTGTAAATCCATCAGATCCTGGGCTTTTTTTGATTGGCAGGCTATTATTACTGATTCAATTTCAGAGCTCATTATTGGTCTGTTTAGGCAATCAATTTCTTCCTGGCTCAGTCTTGGGAGAGTGTATGCGTCAAGGAATTTTTATCCATCTCTTCTAAGTTTTCTAGTTTGTGTGTGTAGAGGTGTTCATTGCAGTTGTTTTTATTTCTGTGGGGTCCGTAGTAACATTCCCTTTGTCATTTCTAATTGTGTTTATTTGGATTGTCCCTCTTTTCTTCTTAGTCAAGCTAGTGGCCTATTTTATTTTTTCAAAAAACCAACTCTTAGATTTGTTGATCTTTGATGGTTTTTTGGTGTCTCAATTTCCTTCAGTTCACCTCTGATTTTTGTTATTTCTCATCTTCTGCTAGCTTTGAGATTAATTTGTTTTTGCTTCTCTAATTGTTTTAGTTGTGAAGTTAGATTGTTAAATTGAGATCTTTCTGACTTTTTGATATGGGCATTTTAGTGCTATGAATTTCCCTCTTAACGCTGCCTTAGCTGCATCCCAGAGATTCTGGTATGTTGCATCTCTATTCTTATTATTTTCAAATAACTTGATTTCTGCCTTAATTTCATTATTTACTCAAAGTTCATTCAGGAGCACATTGTTTAATTTCCATGTAATTTTATGGTTTTGAGCGATTTTCATTGTGTCGATTTCTCTTTTTATTGCACTGTGTTCCAAGGGTATGTTTGGTATTATTTCTGTTCTTTTACATTTGTTGAGGACCATTTTATGTGCAATTATGTGGTCAATCTTAGAGAAAGTGCCAAGTAGCAATGAAGAGAATATATATTCTGTTGTTTTTGGGTGGAGACCTCTGTAAAGGTCTATCAGAACCATTTGGTCCAAAGCCGAGTTTAGATCCTGAATATCTTTGTTAATGTTCTGCTTTGATGATCTGCCTAATACTATCAGTGGGTGTTAAAGTCTCCCACTGTTATTTTGTGGGAGTCTATGTCTTTTTCTAGGTATCTAAGAACCTGCTTTATGAATCCAGGTGCTCCTGTGATGAATGCATGTATATTTAGGATAGTTAGATCTTCTCGTTGAATTGAACCCTTTACCCTTCCTTGTTGGTTTTTTTTTTTTTTTTA
>NW_016107398.1:5826514-5842430 GCF_001604975.1 Cebus imitator | reverse complement strand
AATGTTTTGTCTGAAATTCATTTTAATTACAGTGGTGTAAAAATTATCATCCTAAGGTAAAAATGATCTTCCCACAAATAACCATCTTAGAATCCATACTTCAGCAGCTCCTACTCACAATTGTCGCTGCTGCAGAATAAGCAGTGAAAGGGTAGGGACACACCTAATCCCCTGCACTACCAGCCCCACCAAGCCTCCTGCCCAAACAAGTGGCCCTGGTCTGGCAGCAAGAGCCCTTCCTTGCTGAGAGCAAGATTTCACTGAGGGACCATGTCATTAAATCCCAAGCAGTGGAAAGTTTTTAAAATATCAGCTGAGATTCTGAGATTTCTTCCATATGCACTTGGCTTTCTCAAAGGAGACATCACAAGTATTTGGGACAGATTCTCACCTGAGCCCAATTACTCTGGACAACAGAAAAAGGAATATTTTCTCAAGGTAACAAAAGTCAAACGGAAGCATCTTAAGGATGTGTGTCTACAATGAGTGATGATCTAATGAAGTATAAGCATGTACTTACTTTCCACAGCACATGTGATGCTTATCCGGCATGGCCAAGCCCAGCACAAGGATACAATACTTCTTCGCCAAGTACTTCTGTGCCGCGTCTAATTTACTCAAAACCAATTCCATTTCTTTTTTCTCTACAAGGCCTCTGAGGGGAAAAATTTTAAAAAAGAGAATTTGGGTTAACTTTCACAAACGTTTATGTTAACTAGCAAAAAGTCAGAATTGTAAACTTTTTTTTCTTTTCTTTAAGACAGGGTCTTGCTCTGCTACCCAGGCTGGAATGCAGTGGTGTGATCATAGCTCACTGCAACCTCAACCTCCTGAACTCAAGCAATCCTCCTGCCTCAGCCTCCTAAGTAGCTGGGACTATAGGCACACACCACCATATCTGGCTAATTTTTTATTTTGTGTAGAGGCAGGGTCTCACTAGATCAGCCTTTTGTCCAGGCTGATCTTGAACTTATGGACTCAAGTGATCCTCCCCTTGACCTCCCAAAGTGTTGGAATGACAGGCATGAGCCAGCGTGCCCAGCCATAAACTATTCTGAAAGAACTACGTATGTGTCAACAGACTTCACTTACCAATGAATTTATTTTATTTAAGCAGTGGTACAGGAAAATCCTTAGAGTTTCTTCATATTTAATCATTGGAATCAGTATCTCAAGTTTATGGTGTATTTTCACTTTATATACTTTTTTTTTTTTTTCAGAGTCTCGCTGTGTCACCCAGGCTGGAGTGCAGTGGCACAATCTTGGCTCACTGCAACCTCTGCCTCCCAGGTTCCAGCAATTCTCCTGCCTCAGCCTCCCATGTAGCTGGCATTACAGGTGCCTGCCACCATGTCCAGCTAATTTTTGTATTTTTAGTAGAGATGGGTTTCATCATGTTGGCCAGGCTGGTCTCAAACTCCTGACGTCAAGTGATCCACCCACCTTAGCCTTCCAAAGTGCTAGGACTACAGGTGTGAACCACCAAGCCCGGCCTATTTTTGCTTTTATTATAGATTATACTTTATGCTATGTATCCTCAATTTTATATCCAGGTAGTCCTAATTATAAAGAACAGCTCAACTAACAAATTATACTGGTTGCTGAGGTGGCTAGCTGCCTACTTTCCTGCTATTTTCCTAAAATAACCATGGAGACCATGTACCTCAGCTTCCCCTGCGTTCCCTATGTCATTACTGAGCTTGGGGGCTCAACATGTGAACAAGGACCGATTCTCAGTTCAAAGTATAGCTGTGTTTGCTAAGGAGGCATCTGTGGACAACTACTCTGGGAACTTTGGCATTAATTACAATAACACTGCTTCCCTGTGAAACCAGCTGCAGTTCCAATTGAATTGCAAGTGAACTTTCACAAAGACAACCTGTTCTTAGGTTACAGCAAGCCAAAATTTAAGTTTCTGCCATACAATACAGTAGGAGACAATACTGCTGATGATACATTCCAATGTACTATTATTGAAAAGTGAGGTGTCACTAGACACCAAATGATATTTACTCTAAACAGGGACAAAATGACTTCCCCTTCTGGGTTAACCATTAGACTGACTCCATGAAGATATGCCATGAGGGGAGGGGGGTGTATTTAAGGATAATATAAACATTTCAAAACAAAAAATGTTATCACATGTGATGAAAAGGCATAAAATGAGTTTCTGGAATAAAGTGGGCTCCAACATTACGTACCCAAATGCCATATAACCAAAACACACCCCAGTGACCACATCCCTGTGCCTGTTTCCTTCAGCAGCCCTACCCTCACTTGTCACCCTACTCTGCCAGTGCTGCCAGTAGCTAATATTCTTCTTTTGCTGTAGAAAACAACCAAACCAAACTACAACCACCAAGAAGTGCCTTGAAGCTTTTAGGCCAATGCTTCTCAAGTTTTCATAAACCTATGAATTATGAAAGAATCACTAGGGATGCTTGCTAAAAGCGCAAATTCCCACTGCAACCCTCTCTCCAAGATTCTGGTTCAGTAGTCTAGGTCTTGCCTAGAAAATTTAAAACAATCTTCCCAAATGATTCCAAGGCAAGCGGTCCTTAAACCACATTTGCACGTATACATAAAGGACTGATGTGTTGAAATGGAATAAAGAGGAAAAAGCTACGAAGAAAACTAACCTACATACAAAAAATCCAGGCAGAGGTGGCCTGCTTGTACCACACTTCCATGTCTGGAAACCATTCCCCCATACTGTTTTCATCTAATTATGAAAAACTGCCTTAAATACAAACCCAGTTAGTGGTTCATTTTTAAAGCACATTCTTTAAAAATGCAAACAATAATGTTGACAAAATTTTGTTGAAACAGATGTACTTATTGTTGCTTGTAACAGAAAATTGGCATAATCTTTTGGGGGAAGAAAACTGAAAATAATTTCAAGAGCCATAGAAATGATCATAAATTTTGATCCAATATCATCTCTCCTGGAAATATATTATTTTTTAAAAATCACCCAAAATTAGAAGGAAATTTTTATGCATGAGGACATTCAATGCAATCATTATTTATATATCAGAAAAACTAGAAACTGCCAAAATATATAAAATGGAAGGTGATATGGTTTAGCCGTGTCCCCACCCAAATATCATCTTAAATTGTAGCTCCCATAATTCCCATGTGTCATGGGAGGGACCCAGTGGGAGGTAATTGAATCATGGTGGTGGGTCTTTCCTGTACTGTCCTCATGATAGTGAATAAGTCTCATCAGATCTGATGGTTTTATAAAGGCACATTCCCCTGCACATGCTCTCTTGCCTGCTGCCATGTAAGACATGCTTTTGCTGCTCATTTACCTTCTGCCATGATTGTGAGGCCTCCCCAGCCATGTGGAACTATGAGTCAATTAACCTCTTTCCTTTATAAATTACCCGGTATGTCTTTATTAGAAGCATGAGAACAGGCTAATACAGAAGGATAAAGGGAGTAGTAATACAGTCAGGTATTGTTTAAGGACTTGAGGTTTATTAACCTAACATATGAGTGAGTCTCCCATGAGATGTAACCCAGGCATCAAAATCTGTACCCTTAACCACTACAGTATACTGCCTCTTAGTAGGTAAGTCAAGTCACACACATTGACTTGATGGAAAACTATGCTACCATTAAAAATTATAATTATGAAGATTATAATAACTTGAAAGTACATATGATATTATGTTTAAAAGTAAATACAGGCCAGGCGAGGTGGCTCACTCCTATAATCCCTGCACTTTGCAAGGCTGAGGCAGGTGGATCACCTAAGGTCAGGAGTTCAAGGTCAGCCTGGCAAACATGGTGAAACCCCATCTCTACTAAAAATACAAAAAATTAGCCAGGCATGGTGGCACACACCTGCAGTGCCAGCTACTCAGGAGACTGAGGCAGGAGAATCACTTGAACCCGAGAGGCAGAGGTTGCAGTGAGTTGAGATTGCGCCACTGCACTCCAGCCTGGACGACAGAGCAAGACTCCGTCTCAAAAAAAAAAAAAAAACAAATACATACATAATTGATTGTTCAGAAGCTAAAAATTCTAATTATGGACAGATAAACTCTGGAAAACAGTGCAGTTGATAGATAGGAAGTGCTGGGCATGTTGTACAGTGGTTTAAGCACAAGCTTTGGAGTGAAACACCTGCGTTCTAATATCAGTTCCACCTAGGAACTGTAATGTCATCTCCTAGGTATGGTATGTAATCTCCAACAAACTAACCCCTCTGAGCCTTAATTTCTTCGCCTGTAAAATGGGGATAAGGCTGCTGCTTCTGAAAGCAGGGTAATCATCTGACATCATCTAAGTGTACCTTTGCCATCCTTCTTCACCTTTTTCTGTTCTCCTCCCATGGCTATATGCTTTCCTCCCAAGTCCCATGAACTGGGTTAAGATAATATACACTGTCTCGTCTACTTCTGTATAATAACTCTGAATTAAGTGCTATTACTATCCCTATGCCATATCTTAGTATTTGAAATCAGTTTTTTATTCTGTGCAGACACCTCAATGCAATCAATATTTAAATCTATTACAGTAAGTAAACCAACAGACCACAGGAAGCCTGAAAATAAAGACTTGTGATTTTTTTTTTTTAGAATCACACCATAAAATCCATACTTTTAAGGCTTCAATTGGTTTTTGTCAATCTGAGTAACTGATTCCTTCTAAGGAACAGTTTACCTTATACCACTGTGTTTAGTGCATCTTTAACTAGAAAACCTGTCTCATTATCTATTCTTATCTATTAAGAAAGCAGGCCAAGTGTGGTGGCTCACACCTGTAATCCCAACACTTTGGGAGGCTGGGGCAGGTGAATCACCTGAGGTCATGAGTTGGAGACCAGCCTGGCCAACATAGTGAAACCCGATCCCTCCTAAAAATACAAAAATTAGCCAGGCGTGGTGGTGGGCGCCTGTAATCCCAGCTACTCAGGAGGCTGAGGTGGGAGAATGGCTTGAACCCAGGAGGCATAGGTTGCAGTGAGCTGAGATTACACCACTGCACCCCAGCCTGGGTGACAGAGCAAGGCTCCATTTAAAAAAAAAACAAACAAACAAATCTTTTTGCTAGATTAGCAATAAGCCTCAGAAGAGGAAATACTATAAAAAATATAATAACCCAAAGTGCCAAAAAAGTCTGAAGTTTCTATTTGGGAATAGTAACAATCTTCAAACCTTCTAAGTCCATCGCTGGCTTCAAGCCCTTTTGCTTCCTACCGTAGACACATTTCATGCTCTAGCTGCCCTGCTGTGCAATACAGCCCCAAAATAACACTGATGTTGCATATTATGAGGGCTCAACAGGAATAAGAGTTTTTAAATTATTTATTTGGTTCTTTACAAAACTGCTATCCAGATGCATTTATTCTACCCATAAGATGTTTTTCCAGCTGCTTGGTTGTGTAACAGGTTTTCCATTTTGAAAACATCCTGCAGCAACAAGTTAATTACTCTACCCAGCATTCCTAACAGCTAAATCATTGGGTTGGTTCCACATGTACTGGGGAGGGCTGCCTGGCACATGGAAAGTTCCATGGCTTGCAAAAGGTCACCAAGGCTGAGAGGCATTGTTCGGTTCTGCACTCTGAGTTCCCAGATTCCTGTCCTGGTGTACACCTCTGAGCCACTTCTGCCTAAAGCTAAAGCACTTAAATTATTTATAAGTTAGCCTAAGAAACCTTGGATTTTTTCCTGAGATGTGGAATGCCATTTTGGCCAAATCTATTAATTTTTTTAATTCTTACATTTTTTTTAATTGGATGCTTACAAGCCCTTTAGCAAAAACTTTGTAAGCATAAAAAGCACACAACAATTGTATCTGCACTATTCAAGATGGTTGTCACTAGCCCCAAGTGGCTATTGAGAATGTGTCTAGTATGAATTGAGAATATTATAGGTATAAAATAGATACCAGATTTCAAAGTCTTACTACAAAAAAGTGACATATCTCATTAATAACTTCCTAGTATCAGTTACTGTTGCAATTATATTTTTGCATCATTGGGTTAAATAAAAGACACTATTAAAATTAATTTCATGTGTATCTTTTTACATTTTTAAAATATTACCAGAAAATTTAAAATTATATACATGGCTTTTATTATCTCATTATTGGGCAATGCTAGTCTGAATCAGTTGGAATATTTTGCTACTGGAATACACAGAGAAATTATTCAGTGAGCTTTAGAAACACACTCTTCCCATGTAAAATGTCTTTGTACATCTCAAAGATTTAAACATTTCTATCATCTCTTTATCCTAGACAAAAGTTACTTTTAATACTAGCAGTGATACAACTCGAAAGCACACTATAAAATCTTACTTACACCATATAGCTTTTGGGTTTCTTTTCCAGTGAGTTTTTTTCCAAGTAATGAGATAAGTAGTACAATAATGCCATGAGGAAATTATCAAGATTCTTATTCCTATGGAGAAATTTGAAACAAAACAAAGAGTCAGTGCTAACCTATTTCAAATGTAAGACTTCTCATAAAAAATACATGAACACACAACACAAGAATAAGTAGAAAACCATGTTAACATGCCTATCAAAGAACTAATTTACCAATTAAAATTCTATCTACTGTATCTTCAAATATTTTAAAAATCTGGTTTTTGTAAGTAAAACATTTGGAGAGGTCAGACACTAAATTCTTATAATTGTGCTTATTAATTAATTTTCATTTTTTAAAAGTTATATATTTCCACTGTTTAAAAAATATAGAGAAATGCATCAAGTAAAAAGTTCTCTGCTGCCTCTGTCACCATCCTGTTCCCTAGTGGTAACCACTATTAAGAGTTTGGTTTGGGCCAGGCACAGTGGCTTACACCTATAATCCCAGCACTTTGGGAGGCCAAGGTGAATGGATCACCTGAGGTCAGGAGTTTGAGACCTGCCTGGTGAAACTCTGTGTCTACTAAAAAATACTAAAATTAGCCAGGCATGGTCATGCATGCCTGTAATCCCAGCTAGTCAGGAGGCTGAGGCAGGAGAATTGCTTGAGCCCAGAAGGTGGAGCTTGCAGTAAGCCAATATTGAGCCACTGCACTCCAGGCTGGTGACAGAGTAGGGACTCTAAAAAAAAAAAAAAAAAAGGGGGGGGGGCTTGGTATGAATCCTTTCTAAACTTTATAAAACATAGACAATCACATATAACATCCTCCTCCACCAATATATGTACATGTGCATGACTATATGCCTTAAAAATGTTTTTTGGTAATAAGTAGGGTAATACTGTATATACAATTCTTTGCAACTTGCTTTTTTTTTTTTTAATTTGGGTTCTGGAGTACATGTGCAGATCATGCAGGATTGTTGCATAGGTACACACATGGCAATGTGGTTTGCTGCCTCCATCCCCCCCTCACCTACATCTGGCATTTCTCCCCATATTATCCCTCCCCAACCTCCCCTGCCCCACTGTCCCTCCCTTAGTCCCCCACAACGGACCCCAGTGTGTGATGCTCCCCTCCCTGTGTCCATGTGTTCTCATTGTTCAACACCCACCTATGAGTGAGAACATGCGGTGTTTGATTTTCTGTTCTTGTGTCCGTTTAATGAGAAGCAACTTGCTTTTGTCACTTTCTGTGTAGCACAGACCTCTTTCTATGATATATATAGATTTTCTTCATTCTTTTTAAGAGCTGGATATTCTATACCTCATTTAACTAGTCTTCTATTGATGGGTATTTAGGTTTTTAAAAATATAGACAGAAGTGAAATTGCTAGCACATAGTGCATGTGCATATTAAATGTTCATGCCACACCCTCCAAAAAGGCTGCACTGATTTACAATGCTATCTCATTTGTTTTTAACTAGAAGTCATTGTTTTCCTTCTAAATATTTTTCAAGACTTTTGCTGCCTTCTTTGTGGCCCCAAATGGAAATTGATTCTCTGGCATTGGTTTCTTGAACTATACCTAAAAAAGCAGGATGAGGGTGACCATTACAGATTTTCTTTTCAAGATATTAATAACTCCCCGTCTCAGGTTGGGTTCTCCACCAACAGACACTGGGACAAAGACTTGAAAGTGAATCGTTTTGTTGGGAAGTGATCTCAGGAAACATCAGTAGGAAAGTGGGGAAATGAGACAGGAAAAGAAAGGAAGCCAACAAAAAGGGTGTTAACAAGTAAGTGGAGTTCAGTCCTGCCGGGACTCTGGGAGACGGTGTGGAAAACATCTCAGTTTACCTACCAGCTCCTCCAGCAGGGCACTGAGTGAGAGCTGCTTTTAGGGCACTGACTCCCTAGCTCTGAGCTTGCCCTGCAGTCAGGCTGAGCGTGCTCCTGTGGTGGAATGAGGCCTTCCGGCTGAGTCTCAGGCAGTTGCCACAGCAGCCTGCATGTGTGTGCTGAGAGAATGCAGAGGGGTGCCAGTGGTATCGGGCACCCAACTCTCACTGAGCATTCACGGTGTAGGGGCCGCATGAGGCACAGCCATGCACAGCCATACAAAGGGGATACAATTACATAATTACTTTCCAGTTTTGTAGCTGAGGAGACAGGCTTAAAAAGGTCAAGAAACTTACCTAGAGTCACACACCTAGCATATCCTGGGGCTGCCAAACATAACTAGTGGAAAAAATTGATCTTCAGTAAATGGGTAAATCCCCCCCTTTTTTTTTTTTTTTTTTTTTTTTTTTTTTTTATAGTTTTTTTTTTTTTTTTTTTTTTTTTTTTTTGAGAAGGAGTCTTGCTTTGTTGCCCAGGATGGAGTGCAGTGGCACAGTCTCGGCTCACTGCAACCTCTGCCTCTCAGGTTAAGCAATTCTCCTGCCTCAATCTCCCAAGTATCTGGGATTACAGGCGTCTACCACCACACCCAGCTAATGTTTGCGTTTTTTTTTTCTTCCTGAGATGGAGTCTTGCTCTGTCGCCTAGGTTGGAGTACAGTGGCATGATCTCAGCTCACTGCAACCTCCGCCTCCCGGGTTCAAGTAATTCTCCTGCCTCAGCCTCCTGAGTAGCAAGGATTACAGGTGTGTGCCACCACACCCGGCTAATTTTTGTATTTTTAGTAGAGATGGGGTTTCACCACATTGGCCAAGCTGGTCTCGAACTCCTGACCTCGTGATCCACCGGCCTTGGACTCTGTGCCTTTGATCACGTTGGGGTCACCACCTGAGACGTGGGTCCCACTGCCGTGGAAGTCTGACCTGCAGACTCTGACTCAACCGCAGATGAATAAATGCACTCTCATACCATTAGGCTATATCAAGTGGGCTAGGGAATGGCCGCTGGCTGCTTTCAGGGGGCAAAATACAACCAATTGACCTAGATTCCCTGTTCATCCACACATTTATTCCCTAGACATTACGATAGAGGTTCTAAGTTAACACACTTGTGAATAATTAACATGGTTAAGAGAATGGTTTTACAACTGGTAAAAGCTTTTGGTTCTGGGGCCCAGAATAAATGCAATTAATAAGTAATTCCCCTTTAATGAGGTGGCTGCCTTCAACCTGCCCCAATAAAACCCTTTTGCCTTCCAAAAGGCTTGAGACTATAACTTTCTCTAATATATCTTTACTATTTTCTGTAATATTTTGCCAACCACCCCAAGTGAATCTCAATAGGCCTCCCAAAGTGCTGGGATTACAGACGTGAGCCACCATGCCTGGCCATTTGTATTTTTAGTAGGGACAGGGTTTCACCATGTTAGCCAGGCTGGTCTCAAACTCCTGATCTCAGGTGATCTCCCTGCCTCAGCCTCCCAAAGTGCTGGGATTACAGGCATGAGCTGCCGCACCGGGCCAGTAAATGGGTATATCCTTTAACTATTATGTAAAAATAATGCAGTCCATATGAGACTCTGACTGCATGCTCTCCATAGTCCTTGCCCTGGGACTTTGTCTGGGGTTCCCATGACTTCTGGCTTCCTATCCCTGACTCTTTGGTCGCAGTGTTTGTGACTAGGTCCTGAGAGGATGGCTTGCATAGAGCCAGCCTCACGCTCTTCCTCTAAAAATCAGATTTGTCATCACTTACCAGATGGAGTTACTGAAAAATAAAGGATAAAAGATCTGAAATGCCTCACAAGCAATACATACATACTTCATAAATGTTGTAAAAGAACAGATCCGCTGCGATCTGAAATGCCTCACAAGCAATACATACATACTTCATAAATGTTGTGAAAGAACAGATCCGCTGCATCTCAGTATCTTGTAGCAAAAGCAAAGTAACAACTGAAAAGAGAAAATGGATGATTGAGAGAGGGACAAAAGCTGCCTGAGAGTCACACATGATATGTTTATGCATGGATGTTATGTATACATGATGGATGTTTATGTATGGATTAGAAAACAGTTACTCACATTTAACATCATCGAGTGTAATGGTGCCCTGTTGACCTCGTTTCTCTAAAGATTTAGCTGACTTATCCTCTCTTGCAGCAAGCCTTTTATCTGTCAACCTGTTTTGGAATATAACAGTTTATAGTAGTGTTGTATTTTAATATTTTAGTTGGATTTAATCTAGTCTGACGTGCAAGAAGCATTTATTAAAAAGTAATAAGGGCCTGAGGGTCATACATGGGTTTTGTTTGATGTAAGATGATTTCAGAATGCTTTTTATTAAACATTATATTTACTATGTTAAGGCAAGCGGGATGCTCACTGCCTGATATAAAATCTAAATACAAGTATCATCCAAAATAGATCATTTAAATCATCTATTCTGGTGTACCTATCATTTTCAAATTTTAAGAAACTGTAAAAAGTTGAAGACGTGCTGACAGCCAGGTTAACAGGATACGTTTATTGAGACTACTAGAATTCCCACCATAATTCTGAAACAGTGCATGTTCTCTCTTTGATGGGTACTCACATTGCAACCTAGAATAATAGGAATGGTATTTTCGTGGTTTGTAAAGGCTGAAGCCATTCCACTGAGAGGGGCTATCAGCAACTCTGGCATGGTTGAGAAGTTAATCTACCTGTCTGAAGCTGGACCGTCGATTTCTGCAAAGTGAACTGCTTTGCCTCTCTTTCCTTTTTCCTTGACTTCTACTGCAGGTGTAAAACTGCAATCAAACGAGATAATTAGGGACTTCACTTCTTCCAGAGGAAAACAAGTCAAATCATGTCATAACTCATAATCTTGGGACTAGCATATATTATCAGCAGAAGCTGAAGAGAATCTGAGACATAGCAATGTTCAATTCATGTATTTATATACTGACTTATCTAGAGAAAAAATTAAAACTTCAGACTTTACATTCAGCCTCTAACCATCAGCAGTCTCCACAATACCACCACACACAGAACATTTGAAAATCTTGTAGTAACTTCCTAAGAAACAGAAAGCTCTTGAAAAATTTGGAAAGGTTATTTATTGAGGTACTTAATATATATGACATGTGCTTTTAGGCACAAATCTCATTTAACCCTCATGGAAACTCAAGCACAAAATATTATCACCATTTTTACATATAAGAAAAATGGAAACTTAAAAAGAGGTTAAGTGACTTGACTAAAATAACAGCAACTGGCAAAGTCAGGACTGGTGCCTAGGTTTTTAGCACAGAGCCTTGTGCTGAGCCACCAGGCAATTCTGCCTCCCAAATAGCAATCTCAGTATTGGCTGCCATGGACTCTTCTAAAGGCCTCAGCCATATCCATCTCCAGGTGGGTTTAGGATCTTCTACTTAACTCAGAGTTTCTTAGTATGTTGTACAAGCACTACTAAGCCATAATGAGTTTAACTAATGAAGCAACCCAATTAAATAACAAATCTGTACTGACGATCTACTATGTGTTAGGAATTGCTATGACATTGAAAATAAGATGGTTTCTAATTAGAACCATTGCACAGACTCTCAGGAGTCTCAGCAAATGCTAACAGAAAAACAGAGAAAAGTCTTTTGAAGACCATCAGGACAAGGTTCCTGCCTTATAGATAGTACATTTTCTGGGAGAACCATGGTGTCTGCCAAATCCATTGTGAGTTATCACAATGCCACATTGATAACACAATGTAGAAGCTTACCCTCTGCCCAAAGTTATGTGTCCCTCTGTTAAGCTGAGAGGCAGATGAAGTAATAGAAGCACTTCCCCTCAACTTTATCCATTCTCTAAAGATGGATATTAATCATGAGAACTTTATTATCTCCTTGGTAAATCCCACGAAGAAATTTTGTTAGAGAAATACCTCCCTGTGGGAACAATAAAATCAGCTTGGTACTTTCTTCTTCCAGGAGTTTCTCCAACTGCCTGGCAATATTCATGTTGTAGGTTAGCTCCTAAAAGCATGTACATAACATTACCTCAAGGGAATGATTTTTTTTCCACTGTTTTCTTTTTTTTAAGACAATTGGCACCAAGTTGGCCAGTGACTATTTCTAAGCTTTCTTTCTTTTTGGTGCTGCTCTTATCACTGGTCTCCATGAAATGGGTATTTGTGGGGCAGGGTGTGCTAAAATACTGAGGATAGAGGTGTGCAGGGAAAAAGAAATGGAAAGATGCCAAACATTGATGGTGGCTACCTCCAGAGACGGGCAGGGGATCAGAGGGGACAGGAAGGAGAGAGAGGGTAATTAAGGATCTCAACCCTACATCTGTATACTTCTGCATTATTTGAATTTTTTTATAAAAATGTATTACCTGCATAACTTTTCAAAACATTGATAGAGATATACAGACTAAGGAAGCCCCAGCTGTTCCCAGCTCTCGCCTGTTTCTCTTCCCTAGAAGATGAGAGAAGATAGAAACACTAAATCTAAGTTAATGTCAAATGAAACTGTGTCTCCTCCCCCTTTTCTCAGTCCCATCCCTATAATTCAAAGTTTCTTGCATTTGCCTGAGATGTTTTGAGACAAGATAGCCTTAAAATAAGGAATTTGAAAGGATACAGTTGGGACTATCTTAGTCTATGAACTAAGTCAGATGAACTTGGAACTATAAAACCATAAAATTGGCCAGGGTTGGTGGCTCGCACCTGTAATCCCAGCACTTTGGGAGGAAGCTGAGTCCAGTCAATGGCTTGAGCCCAGGAGTTTGAGACCAGCCTGGGCAACATAGTGAAACTCTGTCTCTACAAAAAAATAAAAAAAAAAAAAAAAAATTAGTTGGGTGTGGTAGCACGTGCCTGCCTTCCCAGCAACTTGGAAGGCTGGGATGGGAGAATTGCCTGAGCCCAGGAAGTGGAGGTTGCAGTGAGCTGGGATCACACCACTGCACTCCAGCTAGCCTGGGTGACAGAGTGAGACCCAGTCTAAAAATAAAATTAAAAAGCGGGGCTGGGTGCGGTGGCTCATGCCTGTAATCCCAGCATTTTGGTAGGCCGAGGCGGGTGGATCACCTGAGGTCAAGAATCCGAGATCAGCCTGCCCAACAAAGAGAAACCCCATCCCTACTAAAAATACAAAATTAGCTGAGCGTGGTAGCGCATGCCTATAATCCCAGCTACCCAGGATGAAGCAGGAGGGCCGCAAACAAACCTCTCGAACACCAAAACGGGAAGGAAGTGGTAATTGTATTCGGCCAGGACTTGCAGTGGCATAGATGCCTCAACAACCGAGCTCTCCCGGCAAAGAAAACCGAGGCCGTTTTAAAGGCTTACAGTCTGAGAGGTGTACATGTGAGATGGTCAAGAGCGTGGGGGACATGACCAGGTGGGGGTCTGAGCAGTTGAGCAAGAACAATGCCTTCCAGGGAAAATTCCTCTGTACCATGTCCGTGATCTATAGATAGGGTTGTGGTCAGCATAGGGGTTTTAATCCTTTAGACCTCACAGCAGCACCTACCCGTCCCTCCTCTGGCTGACTTTTAACTTCTGCTTTTGAGAGGCAGTGTAGAAGGCTAAAGGGGAAATGGCCTTAGAAGCTCGGGAGGAGGGGGTCTCCTTCCTCGGGGAGGCTGAGGCAGGAGAATTGCTTGAACCCGGGAGGCAGAGGTTGTGGTGAGCGGAGATTGTGCCATTACACTCCAGTCTGGGCAACAAGAGCGAAACTGCATCTCAAAAATAAATAAATGAATAAAATAAAAAATAAAATCATAGAATTTTGGGGTTATTGGAAATAAAAAATATCATCTAGAATAAGGCTGTCATTTTACTGACGGAAAACTAAGGCTTGGAGAGGCTGACCTGTGTCCCAGTGGTAGAAACTGGTAGGCAGTGTCTGCCCTTAGCCAATTGTCTGATATTTACCGCTAAACTTTTAGTCCTTATGCTCTGACCTCTGGACACACCTTCTCTACTTCACACTTGTCTGAGTGGCTTTCACCCCACTGAAGTCATTCTCTAGCTTGGCTGGTGAGACAGGTTCTACTTTGTGAGAGTGAGCGCTCTGCCATAGCCCTGAAGGCAGCCTATGCTCACAATGCATTTGGAATCACCAAGAAGCAACACGAGTAATAACCAAATTTTTTTTTCCATTTGTGGTTCGAGTTTACAAATTTTTTTTTTCATTTTTTGCGCGAATTTTTTTTTTTGAAACTGAGTCTCACTCTGTCACCTAGGCTGGAGTGGCACGATCTAAGCTTACTGCAACCTCTTCATCCTGGGTTCAAGCAATTCTCCTGCCTCAGCCTCCCGTGTAGCTGGGATTACAAGTGCGTGCCACCACATCTTGCTAATTTTTGTATTTTTGGTAAAGATGGGGGTTTCACCATGTTGGCCAGGCTGGTCTCAATCTCCTGACCTCAGGCGATCCACCTACCTCGATCTCCCAAAGTGCTGGGATTACAGGCATGAGTCACTGTGCCCAGCCAATAATCGAAAATTGCACTGTGAATTGTACCTCTGATTCGTGCCCAAACCACAGTCTGGGCTAGTTAGCCTGTACCCTCCTACTGTCTCCAGAGTACAAGGTGTATGTACTTTCCTAATATTAGAATATAATCATGTCATTCCCCTTTGCCTTGAAGTAAACAGGAAAGAAATTCATATTTTCTCTCTAGAATTCATCACGGAAATGCAGATGCCTGGACAATTCTTGGCTTCCATACAGTTAGATTTCTTTGATGGTTCTCAGAGTCTTCTCTCAGGCCATAATGAAAGAGTAGTCTTTCCTTGGTTTTCTATCCTCAGGGGAGTCCATGACCTTTGCAAGGATTCAAACAGACTGCTGGTTCTCACCCAGCTTTAGGACAGGACCACTTGAAGCAAGAAAGGAAAGGACAGCAGGTACTATGTCAAAGAGAAAAGCCTGCCTCATGGGCCAACCTAGATGTTGCCTGTGAGTAAAAGTATTTCTCTTTACCAAATAAGAAAGAAGTGGGCATGAAGGCTGATGAACTATACCAACACCTTCATTTACTTCTCATGAGGCATAATTATTGCATTTTATAGATGAAGGAACTGAGAATTATTGAGGCTAAGTAACTTGACAACTGATAACCACCTAGTAAGGGGCAGAGCTAGGATGTGAACCCAGGTCTTCCTTTAAACCATTCTCCACTGTTCTTTCTTAACTACCTATTAAGAAATAATGGCCACCCTTTCCCTGGCATCTCTTGCACAGAGTTATGGGTATCCTGTTGTATTCTGATAGTCATCTCCATCACGTTATAATCTGCAAAAGTAAGTCAAGACTTGCCTGTGAGTAGGGAGCTAGGTTGTCTCTGAGGGTAAGATTTCCTGTGTCATTTGACCAGGAGAGAGGTCAGGAAATTCAAGCTGGGCGAGGGGAAAGGGATCATCTTTTCTTGATCTGAACTTGAGAAAACCTAGAAGACTAGGATTGCTCTTGGCTAGTGGGTATAAAAGTTGGCCTACCCCAAGTGGAAGAGGACTAAAACGTCGGAACCTTCAGGGTCTTAAGTTGATGGGATAAAACTTGAATGCACCTGAGATCAAGCTGTTACTTTGTGTAACAGATACTTGGATTCAGGACACTCCATTTTCCTCCCCTCTCTCTGGCTACAATTTACTGGTCTTCAAAAGCTCCTTTTCTTTCTTTTTTTTTTCTTTCTTTCTTT
>NW_016107398.1:5824693-5826504 GCF_001604975.1 Cebus imitator | reverse complement strand
TTTTGAGACAGAGTCTCACTCTGCCGCCAGGCTGGAGTCCAGTGGCGCAATCTCCGCTCACCGCAACTGCCGTCACCTGGGTCCAAGCAATTCTCCTGAGTAGCCAGGATTATAGCGTGTGCCACCATGCCCAGCTAAATTTTTTTTTGTATTTTTAGTAGAGACAAGGTTTAATCATGTTGGTCAGGCTGGTCTCGAACTCCTGACCTCTGGTGATCCACCCACCTCGGTGATTACAGGCATGAGCCACCACACCTGGCCCAAAAGCTCCTTTTCTGAGGCATGTTCCCTCCCTACATGAGGGCCCTTCTCAGAGCTTTACATGGTTATTCTTCTCATTCCCTCTGAACAATTCCATCTACTTCACTAGCACCAATAACTCACAAATTTATATTCAAGGCTCAGATCTTTCTGCAGACTTATAAAGTGGCACATCTGTCTATTGAACACTGTCAACCAGCTGTCTTACAAGCACCTCAAACTCAGTCTGTCCAAAATAAATACATTCCCATTTACCATGTATTCCCACCTCCTGTTTCCCCCATCTCAGTAAATAAGTATCACTATCAAACCAGGAGCTCATGCTGGACAATAGTGTCTTCCTTGATTCTTTCAACACCCTCACCCCTCATGGCTTACTAATCACTAAATTCTTTAATATCTTTTGAAGCCATTTCCCTCTCTGCCACTGCTACCATCTTAATTTTAGTAATCTGTCAACTGAATTTCTGTGATTGTTTTTTTTTTTTTTAAGAAAGATTCTAGCTTTGTTCCCAGGCTGGAATCCAAAGGCGCCATCTCAGCTCACTGCAACCTCTGCCTCCTGGGTTCAAGTGAATAGTGCCTCAGCCTCCTGAGTAGCTGGGATTACAGGCGCATGCCAACACACCCGGCTAATTTTTGTATTTTTAGTAGGGATGGGGTTTCACTGTGTTGGTCAGGCTGGTCTCAGACTCCTGACCTTGTGATCCTCCCAAAGTGCTAGGATTGCAGGCGTGAGCCACTATGCCCAGCCCATTCTTTTTCTTTGGCCAATTCCTCTTTCCTTGCCTGTCTCCTATTCTTGAGAGCAGTATGAAGATATGTATCAAAGGCTAAAAATGTGTACACTAATTAAGACACATATCAAGCCAATTGTAATGTACAAACCTTATTTTATAGACTGAAAAAAACTTTAAAAATATCAGATAACAGGGGACATTTGAATACCAACTGACTATAACTGAATATATGATATTAAGGAATTACCATTTGTATTTTTAGGTGTATAAATAGTAATTCAGTTGTATTCTTCTCCTTCCCCTCCCTGTCCCCCTCCTCATTCTCTTCCCCCTTCCTCTTCTTCTTCTTTTATATATTGAGACTCCCGACCTACATCAGTTGTATTTTCTAAGACAGTGCTTATTTTTGATATACGTACTGAAATATTTACAGATGACATGATGCCTAGGATTTTCTTCAAAATAATTGAGGAGTGGGGTAGAAAGAGGTATAGATATGAAGTTGACTTTGATTCAGTACTTGTTGATTCTGTGTTATGGGTTCTTTGGGGTTCATTACACCATCTTCCCTACCTTTATATATTTGAAGTCTTCTGATATAAAAGTTTTAATGGGCCAGAGATGGTGGTTCACACCTGTAATCCTAGGACCTTGGGAGGCTGAGGCAGGCAGATCGTTTGAGCTCAGGAGTTCCAGATCAGCCTGAGCAATATGGCAAAACCCCATCTCTACCAAAAAAAATACAAAAAAATTAGCTGGGCATGGTGTCATGTGCCTGTAGTTTCAGCTGTTTGCTGGGGGGCGGGGGTG
>NW_016107398.1:5822315-5824502 GCF_001604975.1 Cebus imitator | reverse complement strand
GTGGGGGGAGAGGAAAAGAGAGAGGGAAGTAGAGAGAGACAGAAAAAGAGAGGGGAAAGTTTGAAGATTTGGAAAGCTATTTATGTATACCATAAGATGTTAACAGTTACTTGCTTGGGTGGGATTGTGTTTTGTTTTTGCCTATTAGTATTTTATAATTTTTTTTTAAGAGATGGGGTCTTGCTATGTTGCTTAGACTGCAGTACAGTGGCTGGTGTTATTCACAGGTGTGATCATGGCACACTATAGCCTCAAATTCCTAATCTTAAGCTATCCTGCCCCTTCAACCTCCCGACTTACTGAGACTACAGGCACTCACTGATGTTTTAACCCTTTTTCTGTTTAGAAAAAAAAAAAGGTGTAGCTAGCTGGCAGCATCCATTTAATTTTACATAAATACCCTCTTTGAGGCTGAAGCAAATCTGACTATTTTTCCAGGTGAAAATAAAATATAACACTATTCTTAGAGTTATTTCTAAACAGAACTAACATCAGAATTGTCTTAATCATCACAATCGTGTATTTCGGAAAAATCATATTCATCAACTGAATCATAGGCCAACAACTGTTCGAGAACGATGTTAACATCACATGTAGGAATGCTATGTTTTCTAGGATTTGAAATTTTCCACGATAGACAATTACTATGTTTTGTAAATGGAAATACCACTAAAAACAGAATGCTATAAACAGAATGATGTCTTTTGTTTCCAAAGTCAATATACTAGAGCAATGAGAAAATAATTTCTAAAAAGCGAGATATTTTGTGGCAAAGTTATCTCGAGGTAAACACTGTAGCTGCAAGTGCCATTGATGAGTATTCTCTGGATAAACAAGAAAATAGTTAAATAGAATGGTTTTTAAAAACATATTTCATAATTTTTTAAAGTAGGTATTTCCTAGGGTTCTGGCCTCAATCATTCCACTTCCCACTCTGATTTTGCATTTGCCTTTCTCATAAGGGCCAAACTCCTGCCTACTGGATTTTTAACCTGGGGTTCCTACAGGAAGGCACCTTGAATAGTATGCATTAAAAAAAAATCTTGTTATCCTTTACCCCCTCCACACACTTACTGCCTCTCCCCATCCCTGCTTATCTCTCCATTCTCCTGCCAGAGCTCATCTGGGTCCTAGTCACCACCCTCTTGGATTGCTGCATAACTGTTCTGCCTAGTTCTAATCTCGCCCTGCTAGGTGTGAGAGCAGTCACTGAACATGCCTGCTACCTCTGCAGTTTCCATCCCTACCACTGTCTATTCTCAACCACCTCTGCCTCAGCCCTGCCCCTTCACCACCAACTAGAGTAACATTAAGTCTCCAGTAGCACTGTCTCTGACAGAAAAAGCATGTTCCAGTTCAAGAGTCCTCTCTGACTTCAAATCTACATTTTAAAATTTGTGATGGGATATGCTCAGACTTTTAACAGGGAACCAATACCTCTATTTCCAACGAACCCAAATACCAACTCTGACATAACATATACAAGGGTCTGCCTTCCTCTGCCTTAGCAGGTAGACGCCCAAGGCAATCCTGACACTCTAAGGCTCACCATATTGAGTAGCTTAAACACAAAGCAGCTCCACCAAAAACAGGCTGGCTGATCCCCATCTGTTCATAATATTCCTTTTCTGCCTCCCTTAACTGCCCCCCAGTTTGTGGACACCACATAGTCTGGGGTTTTCAGTTTGTTGTTGTTGTTGTTGTTTTAGTTATAACTTACGTGTAGTAAAGTGCATAAATCTTAAAGTGTGCAACTTGATGAATTTTTTTTAATATGCATATACCCACAAAACTACCACCCAGGTCAACATATAGGCCATTTCTACCACCTCAGAAGGTTTCCTTATACTGTCTCCCAATGTCACCAGTTGATAATCCCCTAAAGGTAACCACTATTTTGTATTTACTCGTATCATTAAATTTCTTTTTTTGTCTTTTTGTTAAAAGTTTTATACAATGTGCCGGGCGCGGTGGTTCAAGCCTGTAATCCCAGCACTTTGGGAGGCTGAGGCGGGTGGATCACAAGGTCAAGAGATCAAGACCATCCTGGTCAACACGGTGAAACCCCGTCTCTACTACAACTACAAAAAATTAGCTGGGCATGGTGGCGCGTGCCTGTAATCCCAGCTACTCAGGAGGCTGAGGCAGGAGAATTGCCTGAACCCAGGAGGCGGAGGTTGCGGTGAG
>NW_016107398.1:5802101-5821654 GCF_001604975.1 Cebus imitator | reverse complement strand
CTTCTGAGACCTTACCCTTGCATTTACTAGAAAAAAAAAAAAAAAAAAAATACTGTCAACTAACTTCATTGACAAAGAAACTCAGTAAGTAAAAAGTATGATCCAAAGTGCTCATCATCAGAAGAGAGGACTAAGATGGCCTTTAAATATATGTGAAGATTGAGAACGGAAAATGGTGGGCCAGGTACAGTCACTCACGCCTGTAATCCCAGCACTTTGGGAGGTTTAGGAGGGCAGATCACTGGGCCCAGGAGTTCGAGACCAGCCTGGGCAACATGGTGAAAACCTGCCTCTACTAAAAATACAAAAAATAAGCTGAGATGGGAGAATCACCTAAGCCTGGGAAGTCGAGGCTGCAGTGAACCAAGAGCATGCTGCTGTCCTCCAGCCTGAGAAACAGGAATGATACCCTGTCTAAAAAAATTTTTTTAAGTTGGCACTTATATTTATACACATATTGTCTTGTGCTTTATCATGTATTTTGACTCCTGTAATGACCCTGTCTGTCTAATCCCAAAGCTATCTTACTGTCTATCTCATACTTACTGAGGGTGACGTTTCAGAGGCCACTGGACAGACTCTTCTGTGGCAAAGCTGAAAAAGGAAACTGAAATTACTGCTTTGAAGTGACAGGTTACTCAGTAATACTGAAATAAATATTCTATAAAATATAAACTTTTGATTTTGACTAATAAAATGTTAAGTCTTTATTTGTTTAATTAACATGAAACATGTCATTATGTTTATAATGTAACTATAAACATCTAGTGTAACTATATATATATGTCTGCTTAGCCAACTCCTTTCCTGACTTCCAGCCCCATTTGTCCAACAGTCCAAGACGTATCCATGTGAACAAGTCATAGCAACCTGAAACACGTGGTCAGTTTTGTCACTTTATTTATGAGATGGAGTCTTGCTCTGTCGCCCAGGCTGGAGTGTAGTGGCACGATCTTGGCTCACTGCAACCTCCACCTCCCAGGTTCCAGCAATTCTCCCACCTCAGCCTCCCAAGTAGCTGGGATTACAAGCATCAGCTACCACGCCTGGCTTTTTTGTATTTTTAGTAGTGACCGGGTTTCACCATGTTGGTCAGGCTGGTCTCAAACTCCTGACCTCAGGTGATCTGCCTGCCTCAGCCTCCCAAAGTGCTGGGATTACAGGCGTGAGCCACTGCACCCAGCTGCCAGTTTTGTCACTTTAATGCTGTAGGGTGAAGGGCAATATCAGCCACCTGATCACCCAATCAGAGACACCTAGGAGCCAATCTAAACACCTGCTTTTCTCTCTCCCTTCACATCCAATCCCCATATCCTATCAATCCTATTCAAACAGCCTGTCAATCCTCTCAAATATTTCTTAGTCCTTTGCCTTTCTATCTTTACCAACATGGAGTTAATTCTAACTCTCACTATTGCTTACTTGTATAATTATCTGTAATCCTACAACTGGCCTTCAAATTGGCTGCCTGCCTCTACCTCTGCTTGAATCTAGCAGTTTCTTTGAACATGCTAAATAAACATTTGTTGCGTACCTACTTAAGAATGGTCTCTGGAACCATCTACAGAACCAGCAAGACAGTTCTTGCCACTGCAGGGCTTACTGTCTAATTGAGGGAGACAGTGAGTACATGAAAAGGGCTTAGGCATTAGACAAATCTTGGTTCAAACTATCAGTTTTGCTACTTACTGGCTGTATGACTTTGGTTCCGTTGCTTAATCTCCCTGAGCCTTGTTTCTTCATCTATAAAATGAGGATATTAATGTTCACTTTTCATAGTTGTTTTAAGAATTGGAAAAATATGGCCAGGCACGGTGGCTCACACCTGTAATCCCAGCACTTTGGCAGGCCGAGGCGGACAGATCACCTGAGGTCAGGAGTTCGAGACCAGCTTGACCAACATGGAGAAACCCTGTCTCTACTAAAAACACAAAAAATTAGCCAGGCATGGTGCCACGTGCCTGTAATTCCAGCTACTCAGGAGGCTGAGGCAGGAGAATCGCTTGAACCCAGGGGGTGGAGGTTGTGGTGAGCCGAGATCGTGCCATTGCACTCCAGACTGGGCAACAAGAGTGAAACTCCATCTCAAAGAAAAAAAAAAGAATTGGAAAAATATGCAAATATCTGGCACAAAATCAGTGCACAACAGATAGTGTCTAGTATTATTAGCTTAGCTATACACTTTTAAGAGTCAGTGTCTTAACAGAGATTAAAATCAGTTTTTTCTAATTTAGTAATTTTCTATTGCAAAATTCACCATCTATTGCAGCAGGTCTAATGTGGTCCCATTAATGTACAACTATATTTCTGTAACTCAAAAAGGCAATTTTATAATTAAAAACATGGACTCTGTAAATCAAACAGACCTACATTTAAATAATCTTAGTCACCTCTGAGCTGCGTGATTGGGCCAAGTCACTTAATTTTCCTCAAATCGCTTAACCCTTTGAAACTTCAGTTTCTTCACCTGTAAACTAATTAACATGCAGCTGTTTCAAAGAGTTGGTAAACTGATTAGCACAGTGTCTGGTCCATATGAGGCAGCTGATAAGTGTTCAGAGAAAGGCTGTTTGCTGAAATGATTGTCTCCAGATGGTGAGGTATCTGGATATTATTCTTTATACTCTTCTGTATTGCTTTTTTTCTTTTTTTTATCCTGGGCACATGTAATTTTTAGAAAAACTCTAATATAATAACGTTTTGTTAAAATTTACCTTCTGAATTCAAGAGTTCTGGTTTCATCTTTCCAGTACCACATCCCTAATCGTAATCCCAACTGCTGAAAAACAAAATTTTTGCAGCAAAAATAATTAAAAGTTCAATTTGCAATCCACAGGCCACAATAAACCTTTAACAATAATTCCTACTTACTAACATACCTTTTAAGTAATAAGAAGAAAACAAGAAACAATGGTTCCTACTAGTCCCTCTTCACATTCTCAGTAAGAGTGTAGAATCCTAAAGTGTTAAACTTGAAGCAGGATTTTATCCCTCTGATTGATTTTAGGTGTGGTTTCAGTAGAAAGGCAGAAAGGGGGGGGAGGGAGAAAGGAAGGGAGGAAAGTAGGAAAAGAGGAAAGAAGAAGCGGAGGAAGGGAAGGGAGAAAGGAAGAAAGAAAATTGAGACTGCATGTAGCTTATCAAAGAAATTTACCAATTAATTGGAATTCAGACAATAAACTGATGCCCAGGGCAGCCTCAGCTTTCTGGTTCTGGAGCCTTCTGGTCCCCAACACTGAACCCGCCCTTCAGACGCATTGGCAAAAAATAAATACACCTTTTCACCAGTGGAAGCTAGCACCCCACCAGCCTTTCTACCCCGAGCGGGCTGCTTCCCCAGCAGTAGGGCTATTTATTTTGAAACCAATTAGAGGTGGTGAGATGGGATTTCATAAATATCTAACTACCTGCCCTGGAGCCAGAATTCAATTCTGACCATCTGTCCAATACACCTCTATAGTTTTGTTTTTCCAGGCAAATATGGCCATGTGTCTTTGAGAACCGCCAGCCCGGGCGAAGGCGACGACCCGCCTCTGGAGGAGGGCAAGGGGCGCGGCGCCGGGAAAGGCGGCACCAAGGGCGGACTGGGGGCAGCAGGGCCCGCCTTGCGCCCAGCCTGGGTTTGGGGGCCACCGGGGCTGCACTTACATCTATCAGGTAAGGGGTCTGCCCGTCTAACCGCTTCCTCCTCGAATAAAACTCGGGCACCCGGTACATGGCGTCGCCCTGGCCGCCACACGGCGTCGCCAAGGCTACCGCCAGCCGGCGCCAGCACACTGCGGCCCAGTGCGCGGGGCGGGGCGGGGTCCGGCGAGGCGTCGCTTCCCTCCTGGGCCGCGCGGGCTGCGGCCGCACCCAGGCTTCTCCCGCGATCCCTAATGCCCAGCCCGGTGCCCTGTTTCCCAGTCTTAAAAGCCGTGGCGGCTTACTGGCCTATCCATTGTAAAGCCACCCAAGGCATAATTCTTCATGGCATTCCAACCATGAACTCCATCAGGTTTTTCATTTTACTGTTTTAATTGGAATAACTACATTTAGTCGTATAGGGAAGAAAGATCAATTTTTTCCAAACTTTCATAATTAGCACTATTATTAAGTTCAAATCCAGGTTGTACCTAGTATGATGGGGAGAGGAGGGTCGAGGTGGGGAAGCAGGGAAGTACTCAAAAGTAGTGTTGCTCAAAAACCAAGAACCTTGCTTAGTGTCAATGGATATTGTATTGATATATTTACATTTACACTCTTCCGATCGTATGTCTTGTAATTCCTTCTTGCAACTGAGTTGATAATGCTGATTCTGATTGTTTTTCCTCCCAGCTCGGAGTGAGCAATGCTAGATGATGCAACATGATTGGGAATGCCTAGTATATTCTTTTGTATCACCACAGCTTAATGGGTTGAAAGGCTCATAAGTAGTGGGTATATACTCCCATAAACTTTTAAATTAAGTCAATAGGCTTCCCACTGCTTCTTCTATTCCCGCCCTCCCAGTCTCACTACTGGGTAATACACAATTACTGGCTACAGCAATAAAATAGTAATCATCTAGATTCATGTTCTGCTCACTTGAGTCCATTCTGGCACCTGTTCAGTTGGTCCAGATATATGGAAACCCACCTATTTACTGGCTGCAGACAAGGCCTTCTTACTACAAGATGACACACTTGAGAATATCCCATATGCCAAGAGCTTTTCACCTAGTAGTGAACATAACTTGGGGTGGACAGGACAGGGAAATAATGAGAAGAAGCTCCAGAAAAGATGAAGAAAGACCAAGGAATCTGGATGGCATCCAATCACTTCACAATCATTATTGGGAAGACCACACTAGGGGTCAGTAAACCTCTTCAATTCATCCCAATAATATGTGGAGAAGTGCTGATGGAAAACTTGAGATCTATATATCTCATCACAGAATAAACTTAGGTAAAAATAAGAGTTGAGAGCCCAAAACAATATCTACTTAAAAATTACAGAAGTTATTTCACATTGATAGAGGGATATAATATTTAAAAGAAAGCTTCAGTAACTGTGAAGAGGACAATCTTATGCTTCTCTATAACCTTACCTCAAACAAAAGGAAGAAGAAAAGATTGTTTTTACATTTCAAAATCATGACAGTACTTATTCTAAAAAGTGACCCACCCATTTCCCAGGCTAGATTTTTCACCAGTTAGGTTTCTTTTTAAATGACATTAGAAACTCACAACCAAAACTGGAAATATAATTTTCCCTTTAAAGAAAAAACCCACAATTGATGATGTTTAACTAGGGATGAAGGTACCTTCAAAATATTTGATAACTGCAAGTGTCCTGTGAATAATTTTTTTTTTTTGCCTAATTAAGAGAAACTCAAGGTCATATAGCTGTCTAAGAGATCTAAGAGCATGTAATATAGAATTGCTGGTCCCAGATTTTAGGTCCAAGACATTAATTGAATATAATGCATGCTAATACTATAAAAAAGGTCATAATAAACAGATTTCATTGTGTGTGTGTGTGTGTGTGTGTGTGTGTTTTGAGATGGAGTCTCCCTTTGTCACCCAGGCTGGAGTGCAGTGGTATGATCTCGGATCACTGCAACCTCCGCCTCCCAGGTTCAAGCCATTCTCCTGCCTCAGCCTCCTGAGTAGCTGAGACTACAGGACTACAAGCGCATGCCACTACAGCCGAGAAGGCCCCACTGCCCAGCTAAATTTTGTATTTTTAGTAGAGATGGGGTTTCACCATGTTGGTCAGGCTGATCTCAAACTCCTGACCTTGTGATCTGCCCACCTTGGCTTCCCAAAGTGCTGGGATGACAGGTATGAGCCACTGCACCTGGCCTGGAAAGATTTTTATAATGTTATAATTCTACCTTAAAAAATTAACTTACCACAAAAGAAAACAGTAATGCAAAATTTTGAATTAGCAACTTCATTTTTTAAAACTTATTGTTTTTCGTGACACTATACACCTGGAGATGGCAGCTCCTGTTTATTTCTTTTGAGACATGGTCTCACTCTGTCACCCAGGCTGGAGTGCAGTAGTGTAACCTCTGCTCACTGCAACCTCTACCTCCCAGGCTCAAGGGCTTCTCCCACCTCAGCCTCCTGAATAGCTGGGACTACAAGGGTGCACCACCAAGGCTGGCTGATTTTTGCGTTTGTAGTGGAGAAAGGGTTTCACCATGCTGGCCAGGCTGGTCTCGAACTCCTGACCTCAGTGATCTGCCTGCCTTGGCCTCCCAAAGTGCTGGAATTACAGGCATGAGCCACAGCACCCAGCTGGCAGCTCCATTTTTGATTGCTTATTTACTAACTCTTCAATTCACAGACAACCTAATCAACACTGAAAGGGGTGGAAGAAAGGGCCTATGATATCTTGGTTTATTCTAAGGGAAAGATATTTTAACATTAAGCATCACTCTAATAAATTTCAGAAATGCATATACCCTAAAATATTTCCACTTCAAAAGCTGTATCAAGGCCAGTGCGATGGCTCAGGCCTGTAATTCTAGCACTTTGGGAGGCTGAGGTGGGTGGATGATCGGAGGTCAGGAGTTCGAGACCAGACTGGCCAACACAGTGAAACCCTGTCTCTACTAAAAATACAAAAATTATCCGGGCATGGTGGCAGATGCCCATAATCCCAACAACTCTGAAGGCAGAGGCAGGAGAATCATTTGAACTCAGTAGGTGGAGGTTGCAGTGAGCTAAGATTATTCCACTGAACTCCAGCCTGGGCGACAAAGAGAGACTCTGTCTCAAACAAAACAAAACAATTATATGAAGAATAAATACTGGGGCCTGGCATGGGGCTCAGGCTAGCACTTTGGGAATACAAGGCAGGCGGATCACTTGAGATCAGGAGTTCCAGACCAGCCTGGTCAACATGAGGAAACACCATCTCTACTACATAGTTCTACTACATAGCCCCAGCCATACAGGAGGCTGAGGCAGGAGAATCACTTGAACTTAGGAGGCAAAGGTTGCAATGAGCCATGACGCCATTACACTCCAGCCTGGGTGACAGAGCAAGGCTGTCACAAAAAAAAAAAAAAAAAAAAAGAATACTGGGCTTTTGCCAGGCACAGTGGCTTAAACTTGTAGTCCCAGCACTTTGGGAGGCCAAGGTGGGTGGATCACCTGAGGTCAGGAGTTCGAGCCCAGCCTGGCCAACATGGTGAAACCATCTCTACTAAAAATACAAAAATTAGCTGGGTATGGTGGTGCATGCCTGTAATCCCAGCTACTCAGAGGGCTGAGGCAGGAGAATTGCGGAGATTGCAGTGAGCCAAGAAGGCCCCACTGCATTCCAACCTGGGCAACAGAGTGAGACTGTGTCTCAAAAACAACAACAACAAACAAACAAAAAAAATAAAGCTTTTTCTGAAGATCCAAAATTTTCCTCAAGGAATAAAATTCTGCATCTAGTTTCTAATTCTGTAACTAATTCAGAAGTTTATTCACACCTATTTATACATTATACAACTGAATATTCCAGTGTATAAATCTAAACATATATATTCCCTTAACAATTGTGACATATGGATGTGAAGGGTTTTGTTTGTTTTTGAGATGGAGTCTTGATCTGTACAGTGGCACAATGTATGCTCATTGCAACCTCCGCCTCCCGGTTCAAGTGTTTCTCCTGCCTCAGCCACCCAAGTAGCTGGGACTGCAGGCACCCGCCACCACACCCAGCTAATTTTTTTGTTGTTGTTGTATTTTTAGTTGAGACAGGGTTTCACCGTGTTAGCCAGGATGGTCTCAATCTCCTCACTTTGTGATCTGCCAGCCTCGGCCTCCCTAAGTGTTGGGATTATAGGCATAAGACTGGGCCAGATATGAGATATTTTTAAACTTCAGTTTAAATCATATTCAAAAGCAAGAGGAGCATGCCTCACAACACAACTTTTATAAACTACATTCAGTTTAAAGTAAGAATATGTTATAGGTCTACTATTGGAAAGTCATAAAAATAGATTTTCTGATTTCATCTCTATGGCCAGGTTGTATTCAAGATTATACATAAAAAAATTCTCATTAAGTCTCCATGACATATTGAATGGTTAACATAAATATCACACTGTGCATGTTAAATTTACATGTGTAAATTGCAGTAATATTTCCAAACATACAAGTTTTAATGCATTTTCATTTTACATATCAATACTATAAAAAATTTCAAGTGAGTTTTTTTTGAAATTTCACATCTCAAATACTGTAGACAACTGGTTGTGTCATTTGGCAGGTGTCTAGATTTGTTTCCTCAAAACAGGGACAATTATATTAATTAAACATTCAGATAAGAATTTCAGATAAATGCCTGTTGGAGAAATGTAATTCTTCCATCCCTTAACATTCTGTATATATGTATATATACATACTGAATTTGCTTTAGTCATGACCACTAGTCCCGAACATAACCCACTACTTAGTTCAAGTGATACTAGTTATTCGTTAAACTGTAATTTAGCCCCATCCTAACATCAAGTACTTTTTCCACTGTTATTTGACTATGGCTCATCTAACATCTGCTAAGGAGTTCCAGGAGTTATCAAGTTACCAGTTTCAACTGACCCTTGGAAAGTGAATGGCTACTTTGGTGGTTTTATTTCAGGAATATACAAATCTAGGTAAATTTGAAAAGAGAAAATTAAATAAGAAACACTCTCAAGAATGGTAGGAGTTTTACAAATTACTTCTCAAAATAATAGAAAATGAAATATCTACCCAGATTGGTGTTAGTATTATAGGAAGTTACCGGAGGCCAGGCCATAGGATCAAAGACTACTAATGGTCATTTTTGAATACTTTAGAAACTAATCCCTTAAGTGAGGTCTAAAATGAGTCATACTTACACCAAACTGTACTTACAGAAGGACTCCATTATATTCTGAAGTTAGAGCAAGGAATGAACACTTTCAACTTTTTAAAAAAAGAACTAATAAAAAGGGAACAGAATGGGTATTATCTTGATAAAGCTCACAGTAAACATCACTGTAAAGCTACAATTAACCTGATTTTGTACTACCATAGTAGTTTGTCAAATATTTATGCCTGTAGTCCATGAAACATCCTTAAATGGTCATTGCTGAAAAATTTCCACCAATGTGACTCCTGCACTGATAAATTGGAATTATCTACAGCATTTCAGAGTATAAAAAGCAGTTTTCTTTAAAAAAAAAAAAAAAAAAAGGTGTTTATTTTGAAGCAGTTTCACTGTTGCCTATTTATCTTCCTCCCCCTCCCCAAATGAAGCTTGCTAAAAAGGAAAAAAAAAAATCTTATCTGTACTTAAGAGTCAACTCTTGTGTGAAAGGGTCGTTACCAAAGGCCAGTATTCTTAGGCTAACTTCTTACCTAGTTTTAAAATTATTACTCATAGTGTTATTCATAAAATTAATCTCTCTGCATGACATAGATGAGTCCACTACTAAATTGAAGATACAGCTTTCATAACTATTATGAGCAACATGAAACAAACCTATATCATTTGGAAAGATATCAAAATGTCTATGTGCAATAGAAACATTAGGTTCACTATGCGTTTTCCTATCGGTTTTACTGAATTTCTCACAAGTTCTTCTTAGAATAAGAAAGGAGTAAACAGGTCATTTCACTAAAAAATAAAAATGAATTCCTTTCTCCAAACGATGTGAATTTTAAAGCTTAAGTCCAGGATCGTGTATCACCAAAGGGCTACAATATTCCTATCTATAACAATCTCAAATTGGATATGAAGGAAAATGGACAAGCTGTATATTAACAAAATACAAGACTAGTACAGTCTGCCTTTTAAAAAAGAAATCTATTGTAGTGATTTAAAGCAAGTATTGCAAAAGCATTATGATTCCCAAATCAGAAAAAAAAAATATATATATATATATATCTGTTTCCCTACCCAAGTAATTCTGCTGGAAACATGCTACTAGAATTTGCCATAAGCTCAGAAGTTGAGCTGTTTTACTAGAAAATTAAAACAAGTTTGACTAAATGTATACTCAATATTAAGTAACTTGAAAACTCGCCTGCTGTCTCTTGTTTCAGGCTCCTGTATGTCACTAAAAGTAACTTGTTTCCATAATTCCTTTGGCAATTATAAGACAACTTCTGCCCAGCTTTTGTTAAAGACATATTTTATACTTAACCCCAGACTATAGCTCATGTTTTCCTGGAATATTCAGGTGAATTTTCATTTGCACACTTAAGTTGTAGGAGAGTGTGGGTACACTAGGAAGACTCCCACTCAGGTTTCTGTATTTAAGGGTGGGTAAGTTTACCCAGATTCTTCTCCCCTTAAGTTGTTGAATTCAAGGCAGCACCCTCATCTGGGAATTAAACAAGATTGGTTAGATAAATTTCACATCATACTAATATCTTAAAGACTAATATGGGTAAAATATAAAGGAAGGAAAATTGAAAACTCCAAGACAGTAATTTTGAGATCAATTTCAGCTTTACTTTAAATTTGCATTTATGCATTTGTTTCCAAAAGGATACCTGTCCTTAACATTACTGCAATGTTCAGTTTAAAATAGCACATAAAAATAAACAATTCAAGCTCCTCTATATTTTATTGTTTCTAAGCTTCTATAGAACAGGTGTGCAAACTTCAGGTTTCTCATCTCAATCAAATCTCCATGCACCAACTAATCAAAAATGCTCAAGTCAGCAAACACACAAAATGCATTAAAGAGAAACCTCAAATAATGTTTTTAAAAACCAAACTTTGTAACTAACCTTTTATAATTAACCTAAGTTGTTGCACCTCCATTTGCATACACCAATCTAAAGACTTCCAGTAATAGATCTCATACTTGGCACAAGGACATTTCAAAGAAACAAAAAAAGAAAAAAGAAAACAAAGAGAAAGGCAAAGAGGTTTACGCTGACTTGAGTGCAAGCTTAGTCCACTTCTTCGATGGTCGGTCCCCCGGAGGCTCCTGAACCTCCGCTGCTGCCGCCGCCGCCGCCGCCAGGACCGCCTTGGTAAAGTTTGCTGATGATGGGGTTGCAAATTCTTTCGAGCTCTTTCTGCTTGTGTTCAAACTCATCTTTTTCTGCCATCTGGTTTCGGTCGAGCCAGTTGATCACCTCCTGACACTTGTCGAGGATCTTGTTTTTGTCCTGCTCGCTAATCTTGCCCCTCAGTTTCTCGTCTTCCACCGTCTGCTTGATGTTGTAGGTATAGGACTCCACGGCGTTTTTGGCGGCGACTCGGTCGCGATTCGCCTCATCCTCCGACTTGTACCGCTCCGCCTCCTGCACCATCCGGTCAATGTCGTCCTTGCTCAGACGACCTTTGTCGTTGGTAATGGTGATTTTGTTTTCCTTACCGGTGCTCTTGTCGGCGGCGGTAACGTTAAGAATGCCGTTGGCGTCGATGTCGAAGGTAACCTCGATCTGGGGGACCCCGCGGGGAGCAGGGGGAATCCCGGTCAGGTCGAACTTGCCCAGCAGGTTATTGTCCTTGGTCATGGCCCGTTCGCCCTCATATACCTGCACCAGCACGCTGCTCTGGTTGTCTGAGTAGGTGGTGAAGGTCTGCGTCTGCTTGGTAGGGATTGTGGTGTTCCTCTTGATGAGTGGGGTCATGACACCGCCAGCTGTCTCGATACCCAGTGACAGCGGGGTCACGTCGAGTAGCAGCAGGTCCTGCACGTTCTCCGATTTGTCACCGATGAGGATGGCCGCCTGCACCGCAGCGCCATAGGCCACCGCCTCGTCGGGGTTGATGCTCTTGTTCAGCTCCTTGCCGTTGAAGAAATCCTGCAGCAGCTTCTGGATCTTGGGGATACGAGTGGAGCCGCCCACCAGCACAATCTCCTGGATCTGGCCCTTGTCCAGCTTGGCGTCGCGCAGCGCTTTCTCCACCGGCTCCAGGGTCCCGCGGAAGAGGTCGGCATTGAGCTCTTCGAAGCGGGCGCGGGTGATGGACGTGTAGAAGTCCACGCCCTCGTAGAGCGAGTCGATCTCGATGCTCGCCTGCGTGGACGAGCTCAGGGTGCGTTTGGCGCGCTCGCAGGCGGTGCGCAGCCGCCTCACGGCGCGCTTGTTGGGCCCAATGTCCTTCTTGTGCTTGCGCTTGAACTCCTCCGCCAGGTGGCTCACCATGCGGTTGTCGAAGTCCTCGCCGCCCAGGTGGGTGTCGCCGGCCGTGGACTTCACCTCGAAGATGCCATCCTCGATGGTCAGAATAGACACGTCGAAGGTGCCGCCGCCCAGGTCAAAGATGAGCACGTTCTTCTCGCCGCCCGCGCAGCCCTTCTTGTCGAGGCCGTAGGCTATGGCCGCCGCCGTGGGCTCATTGATGATTCGCAGCACGTTGAGCCCCGTGATGGTGCCCGCGTCCTTGGTGGCCTGGCGCTGCGAGTCGTTGAAATAGGCCGGGACCGTGATGACCGCGCTGTGCACCTTGCCCCCCAGGTAGGCTTCCGCGATCTCCTTCATCTTCGTGAGGACCATGGAGGATATCTCCTCCGGGAAGAAGGTCTTGGTCTCCCCCTTGTACTCCACTTGCACTTTGGGCTTGCCTCCCTCGCTCACTACCCGGAACGGCCAGTGTTTCATGTCCGACTGCACGGTGGCGTCCTCGAACTTCCGTCCGATCAACCTCTTGGCGTCGAAGATGGTGTTGGTGGGGTTCATGGCCACCTGGTTCTTGGCGGCGTCGCCGATGAGGCGCTCGGTGTCCGTGAAGGCCACGTAGCTGGGGGTGGTGCGGTTGCCCTGGTCGTTGGCGATGATCTCCACCTTGCCATGTTGGAAGACCCCCACGCACGAGTAGGTGGTGCCCAGGTCGATGCCGATAGCCGGGCCGCGGGCAGACATCCTGACTGAAAGGCGAGCGATGTTAGGACGGGAAAACCAGGGAGACGCACCCCGCGGCGTCAACTAACGGTCGCCGCACACCGAGCACTACCAACAACTCCCCGCTCCCGGTGCCCGGTTCCCGGTCCTTATAGCCGCCTCCGCGAACTCCCAGACCCAATCCGCTCCCGGGACCGCCCTCACAAACTCTTCCAGCCCCACCGCGGGCTTGGCTGGGTCGGAGTGACTAGCCGGTGGCCCAACAGATTTCAAGTTGGACGAGGGGCGGGACTCCGCCCGCGCCAGGAGACAGAGGGGCGGCCGTTATGTAAATGAGGCTCCTCCCAGACTCCCGGCCGCTGGGCCGCGGCACTTCGCGCGCCCCCGGCTCCTTGCGGACGTTAGGCGCGCGCTCCCGGAGCCAGGTGTACGCGCTTTTTCGCGGTCTTTGCTCTAGTCGACGTGTTCGGATTGGCAGGTCTCGCGGCCAATGAGCAACGCGGACTGGGGCGTGGCATGGGGAGGTGGCGTGTAAGGGGAGCCGGGTGAGGAGAGCTGCTGGGAGGGTTCGCTCAAGTCCTAAGGCTTTAAGTGCAGTTCAGTGCCAGGTGTGCCGACTCATTGATCACGCAGGGGCGGAGGAACTTATTCTGAGTTGGTTGCACCGAAGAAATACGGCTTTAGCAGCCTGTTTTCCCCCGCGCCGTCCAAGCAGAGGGAATGGGGAGTTGGCGTGGCTTGAAGGGTGAGGGCGGCTCCCTTGTGCAGGGAGAAAAGAAAAGAAAATATTGTGTAAACCGGCGGTCGGCCTCCTGGAATTTTACAGTGCGTGCTTCGCGGTGTCTCGGTGGTTGTGAGCACTCGATTAAAACTGCCTGGCGGGGGCCCTGCGCGGTAGGTCGAGCCTGTAATTCCAGCACTTTGGGAGGCCGAGGCGGGCGGATCACGAGGTCAAGAGATCAGGACAATCCTGGCCAATGCGGTGAAACCCCCGTCTCTAAAAATACAAAACACTAGGTCAAGAGATCGAGACCATCCTGGCCAATAAAACCCGTCTCTAAAAATACAAAAATTAGCTGGACTTGGCAGGTAGGGGGAGAGAACCTGAGCCCGGGGCGAGGCTGTCCGTTTTTCCGCGCCACGTGAGGGCGGCTGGCTGGACCGCAGACCAGGGAGTGGCAGCGACTCGTCCTCCTAGGAGCCTGCATTTAGACTCTCCCAGCCTCTTCCTTTTTCCTGCTTGTCCTGCCGCTTTAAACTTTCTAGTTTCTCCTTCCTGTTCATTCTATTGCTTATTTTAGGTCGCAAGTGCTCTATCCACTGCTTTGAGTTCTTGACTGGAAAACCCATAATATAATCAATCAGTCAAAACCCACTCGTTGAAACACCATAAAGTCACTCAGTTAAGGTCACCCCGGCACACACGCGCGTTGTGTTCGTGAAGTAGTCATGTTTCTGACTCCACTCAATGGAATGGAATGATTTTCTTTGGCTGTGCTGAGGTTAATATTGGAGGCATAAACCCTGCGAAGACGGCAGATGAAAAGCAGCACGATTCACTTCCTCCTGTTTTCACAGGTATGTCAGGAAGGTCTGGAAAATACTCTGGCACCAGGTGATTATCTGTAGAAGCAGGTTCCCAAATAAATAGGCTCCTGGACAGGCGCAGAGGCTCACGCGTGTAATCCCAGCACTTTGGGAGACCGAGGCGGGCGGATCGCTTGAGGTCAGGAGTTCGAGACAAGCCTGGCTAACATGGTGAACCCCATCCCTACTAAAAATACATAAATTAGCCTGGCGTGGTGACACGTAGTCTCAGCTACCGGAGGCCGAGGTTGCAGTGAATAGAGACCGCGCCACTGCACTCCAGCCTGGGGGACAGAGCGAGACTCCGTCTCTAAAATAAAAGGGCTCCAGGAGGAAGCAAAGACAGTTATCACTTCACATAATGTGTGTGGGGAGGCTTGGGGAAGCCTTTTCATAAAGCTTGAACAGTAACCTACCTACTACGTGGCAGTAAAAAGCCAAATGAAATGGGCTGGCCTTCAGAGGTGGAGAGTCTAATAAAACAGTAAACATAATTCGGGAGAAGCGCTGAAAGAAAAGCACCGTGGAACACAGAGGGGCACACCCAGGCTGAGGGAAAAGTGTGTTGCTGGGGGCTGCCTGGAAGAGGTAGCATGCCTGAGCTGGGAGCTGACGTTTGCCAGCAGAGTAGGAAAGTCTTTCTTTACATAGATTGTGTATGGGCGAAGATGAGAGTAGTGTTTGCTGGGGAACTAGGACTTCTGTACAGAAAATAGTGTCACTGAAAGGAAGGGATACAGGCAAGAAATAGGCTCTTCAGGTGGATAGGATACATTTCAGAGCTTTTTGTACCACATGGTCTTTTTCCTGAGGCTTTGGGCAGTCCTTTAAAGCAGGCTAGTAATGTGGAGCCCATGTAAAAGTTGTGTGAAATGGTGCAGGAGAGAAGTTTTTTTGTTTGTTTGTTTTGTATTGTTTTGTTTTGAGACAGAGTCTTGCTCCAGGCTGGAGTTAAGTGGCAAGATCTCGGCTCACTGCAACCTCCACCTCCTGAGTTCAAGTGATTGTCCTGCCTCCGCTTCCCCGAGTAGCTGGGATTACAGGCGCCCGCCGCCAGTCCCGGCTAATTTTTTGTATTTTCAATAGAGACGGTTTTTCACCGTGTTCCCGAAGCTGGTCTCGAACTGCTGAGCTCAGGCAATCCACGCACCTTGGCCTCCCAAAGTGCTAGGATTACAAGCGTGAGCCACTGCCACGAGCCCGGACTTGGAAAAAAGCTTTTGTCAAACTGAAAAGTTATCTGTGACCAAAAAGTAATGTTGACAGAATTCTATAAAGTAAGTCAATGAACATTTAAGATTATTTTACCTAGTGAACTATATCATTTCCAGTTTTTAAGAACATAATTTGCTATTAATTGGTTAATTTCTTCAGTTAGTGCTATTTTTAACCATAATTCCCACCTTGTTTTCCATGATATTGAGAAAATTTTGAGAAAGGAGACCTTTTAAAGAAAATATTAGGGGCCAGGCACGGTAGCTGAGGCCTGTAATCCCAGCACTTTGGGAGGCCGAGGTGGGCGGATCACGAGGTCTAGAGATCGAGAGCATCCTGACCAACATGGTGAAACCCCGTCTCTACTAAAAATACAAAAATTAGCTTGGCGTGGTGGCATGTGCCAGTAGTCCCAGTTACTCGGGAGTCTGAGGCAGGAGAACAGCTTGAACCCGGGAGGTGGAGGTTGCAGTGAGCCGAGATTGTGCCACTGCACTCCAGCCTGGCACCTGGCAACGAAGCAAGACTCTGTCTCAAAAAAAAAAAAAAAAAGAAAGAAAATATTAGGGAGGCTGGCATGGTGGCTCACACCTATAATCCCAGCACTTTGGGAGGCCAAGATGGGTGGATCACGAGGTCAGGAATTCAAGACCAGCCTGGCCAAGATGGTAAAGCCCTATCTCTGCTGAAAATACAAAAATTTTAGTCAGGCGTGATGGCAAGCACCTGTAATCCCAGCTACCTGGGAGTCTGAGGCAGAGAATTGCTTGAACCTGGGAGACAGAGGTTGCAGTGAACTGAGACTGCACCACTGCACTCCAGCCTAGGCGACAGAGAGAGACTCCTGTCTCAAAAAAAAAAAAGAAAAAATATTAGAAAAACAAGGATAAAACCCAGACTTTTCTAATTGAAGGTGTCATGAATTGTGAGTACAGATCTCTTGATTTTATTCTTGAAAATTCTTGTCTTTTGTGTAGTTGGGAGGGATGTTTGTTTTTTTGTTTTTTTGAGACAGAGTCTCATTCTGTTGCCAGGCGCCAGGCTGGAGTGCAGTAGCACAATCTTGGCTCACTGCAACCTCTGCCTCCTGGGTTCAAGCAATTCTCCTGCCTCAGCCTCCTGAGTAGCTGGGACTACAGGCGCAGGCCACCACACCCAGCTAATTTTTGTATTTTTAGTAGAGATGGGGTTTCACCATGTTGGCCAGGATGGTCTCCATCTCTGGACCTCGTGATCTGCCCACCTCGGCCTCCCGAAGTGCTAGGATTACAGGCATGAGCCACCTCGCCTGGCCAATGTTTGTTTTTTGAGATGGAATCTTGTTTTGTCACCCAGGCTAAGTGCAGTGGCTCACTGCAACCTCTGCCTCCTGAGTTCAAGAGATTCTCATGCCACAGCCTCCAGAATAGCTGGGATTACTTATATGTACCAGCATGCCCATCTAATTTTTGTATTTTTGGTAGAGACAGGGTTTCATCATGTTTGCCAGGCTGATCTCTAACCCCTGGCTTCAAGTGGTGGCCCATCTTGGCTTCCCAAAGTGCTGGGATTACAGGCCTGAGTTTTCTTTTCTTTTTAAAGAAAAGAGGAAGTTTGTGGGCTGTAAGCAATGCAAATTCTTTGTAGAACTGATGATATATGACTTAGAGATAGTCTCAACTACAACTGAAACAAAGAATGTAAGAAAAGCAAATTCTTTAGATCTCTTGTATTCAGTCAGCCCTCACACACTTACCTCAAGCAAACCAAGATTGCAAAAGAGCAAGCAGGCCAGAGTTCTCATACAGAAACACTAGAATTAGAGCTTCAGAGGA
This sequence comes from Cebus imitator, assembly GCF_001604975.1. Classification (NCBI taxonomy): domain Eukaryota; kingdom Metazoa; phylum Chordata; class Mammalia; order Primates; family Cebidae; genus Cebus; species Cebus imitator. Next base: position 5,804,241 of record NW_016107398.1, on the reverse strand, counting down.
ATAGTTTCTTTTGCACAGTGACTGTGCTACCTCTGTGCACAGTTATTACAAACACATCTTGCAATCTGACCACCACATTCATCTTTGACACAGCTTTCTGAAACCACAGTAGCAATTATACCTGTATTTTCATTAGCCATGTGTATTTTTTTCTGCTCTTACTTTTCAACTAGTAAATTGATGTTTTATATGTTCCGTAGTTGTGGCATTTTAAGCTTTTCCCAAAAAAGACACTGTATTTGTATTTTGAAGGTTTTTATGTTTGTTTTAAGAGACAGGGACTTGCTCTATCACCCAGGCTGGAATGCAGTGGCAGACTCGCAGCTTGCACAAGCAATCCTCCCACCTCAGCCTCCAGAGTGGTTGGGACTATAGGCATGTACCAACATGCCCGGCTAATTTTTATATTTTTGTAGAGATGGGGTTTTGCCATGTTGGCCAGGCTAGTCTCGAACTCCTGAGCTCAAGCTATCGAGCAGCCTCAGCCTACCAAAGTGCTGGGATTACGATAGTGAGCCATCGCACCTGGCCAATATTTTTTCTTTATATTAAATATGCTCATGCCTTTCATTTAGCATTACTCATCATGGGATTTATTCTAAGGAAGTAATAGAAAATGCAGGTAGTATTATTTATGTTAACAATAATAGAAAGGAAATGGTTTAAATATCCAAAATAAGAGATTAACTAAGTTATAGTACATTCATTTGATGATTTCTTATGCAGCCGTAAAAAAGGGTTTACAAGATTTTTAATGACACAGGAAAATGTTCTTGGTATAATTAAGTGAATAAAATATATGAAACTTGTATCTTATATGTAGGATAATCTTATAGAGATTTAAAATGCATAAAAATTGGTTATCTATAAGGTAGCACTATCAGTAATTTTTCTAAGTTTCCTTACTGTACTTTTACAATTGATTTTGAGAACTTGATATTAACATCTGTATTAGTCCATTTTCATGCTGCTGACAAAGACTCCTGAGACTGGGTAATTTACAAGAGAAAAAGAGGTTTAATGGACTCACAGTTCCACATGGCTGGAGAAGTCTCACAATCATGGCAGAAGGCACATCTTACATGGTAGCAGGCAAAAGAGAATGAGAACCAAGCCAAAGGAGTTTCCCCTTATAAAACCATGAGATCTTACTCACTACCACAAGTTATATGTCAGCATGCAAGAGAGAATGAGAAGAATGAGAACCAAGTGAAAGGGATTTCCCTTTATAAAACCATCTGCTCTTACTACCAGTAGAATGGTATGGGAGAAACTGCCCCTGTGATTCAATTATCTTTCACGAGGTCCCTCCGACAACACATGGGAATTATGGGAACTACAATTCAAGGGGAGATTTGGGTGGGGTCACAGGCAAACCATATCAACAGTTGAAACAAAGTTTATTAGTCTTACATAGAAATTATTTCTGATTTTCAACAAGTGAACTCTCTCTTTGGTGATTATAAATGCTAGGGTGTTTCAAAGTGTTCTTCAAATCCAAAGACTAAGGCTCCACAGATTAAATGGTGGAAAAATAAGAGTTTTAACACATGTCAAATCCTCCATAATTAATTCTTAGCACCCAGAAGAATGCCTGGAAAGCAGTAGTAAATCACTAGCTCAGTATTTATTAAAAGTGACCTGAGACACATTATTTAACAAAAAAGCTGAAAATAATAACTTCATTTTTTTTCTTTATAGTAGGAAGATACTCTGCCTACCTCTTATATTTCTGTACTAAATGACACTGCAGAGACCGAAAGTTAAAACAAATTCATATCTGAAAAGATTTGTACTAGAGATACAAAGGTGAGTAAGATATGGCCTAAAACTATGTGCCTGGGTATTAGACCTTGCCCTCAGGAGACTGAGCAATAATAAATTTTTGCAGAATTACTAGGGAAAGAAAACTCCGAACTTGCGGATTTTTCGTAAAATCCTCTCAATCTCCACCCAGGCACAACCTTCACAAGAGTTGTAAATTATCTTGAGGAGATAATATTGGCCTGAAGAAAAGATGGAGTAACAGCCTCTAATCTGAAGAACTTAAAGGCAAACTGAAATTCAGCTAATGGTTATCTTTAAGATCTCTGTAAATACTGCCTTTTTATAATTCTTTTTTTTTTTTTTTTTTTTTTTT
>NW_016107398.1:5800161-5801312 GCF_001604975.1 Cebus imitator | reverse complement strand
TTTTAGTAGAGACGGGGTTTCACCATGTTGACCAGGATGGTCTCGATCTCTTGACCTCGTGATCCATCCGCCTCGGCCTCCCAAAGTGCTGGGATTACAGGCTTGAGCCACCGCGCCCGGCCATACTTACTTAATTCTTAAACTGAAAAAATAAAACGAATTATACTGGCGAAGAAGTTATTTCTCTGAATAGTAAATTGTGTTTGTTATTTGAAAAATGAATTAACCCTCTCTGAAAGAGCTGAACACTTTCAGTGGAGATTTATAAGTAATTATTTCTGTGTGTAGTTAGAAGGAAACCCAGACCAGATGCAGTGGCTCATACCCGCAATCCCAGCACTTGGCAGACCAAGGCAGGAGGATCACTTGAGCCCAGGAGTTCAAGACCAACCTGGGCAACATAGGGAGACCCCATCTCTACAAAAAAATTTAAAAATTAGCAGGCATTGTGGTGGGTACCTATAGTCCTAGCTACTAGGGTAGCTAAGATGAGAGGATCCCCTGGAGCCCAGGAATCTAAGGTTATAGTGAGTTATAATCTTGCCACTACTTTCCAGGCTGAGTAACAGATCATTCTTCTATACTGAAAGAAATCAGGATCTGGCAATAAGAAATTTGGCTAATTCTCTTTGTGCACATCTTAAGCTACTTGAGAACATCATACTTAGCTATATCAGATACTTTATTATTGTGGTATTAGAGAATGGAAGGAGTTGATAATTTTCAAACTAATAATTTTTTAAGTGGCCAAATTGAAAAAATGCAGTATAAATAAAAGTAATATACAGACAATTTAACTTAGGAACATAGAGGAGGAAATTTTATTAGGTAAAAACAATGAATTAAAAAATATAACAAAAGTACTTTATGTAACCCAATAATTTCATTTTATACTATATACTAAAATACAGAAAATAATCACATTGTAGAATGCATTTATACCATTTATAATTATTATAATTCATTACATTTATAGTTAGTACAGTCAAAATTGAAGCCATTTTATTTAGTAAACATAATTCCACCAGTCAAAAATTAATTACTGATTTATTACCATTTTGATCTGGCACCTTTAATTATTGGTAATAATCTTTTTTTTTTTTTTTTTTTTTTTTTTTTTTTTTTTTTTTTTTTTTTTTTTTTTTTTTTTT
>NW_016107398.1:5796556-5800041 GCF_001604975.1 Cebus imitator | reverse complement strand
CCTACTTATGTTTAGAAGTCTGCAGTTCTGTATACCTCCTCATGTTCCCAAAAGAGATTAACTCTAGGGTTTTTTAGACTCTAACAACTTCCCTAGGCCTATTTGTTTTGTTTCTCTTAAAGTAGTTGAATTCACATGTATTTGAACTCTTAAGTGGATTTTTCTCTTCTTTCTACCCTCTATCACATTGTAATTAACTCTTTCTCAGATTTTTACCTAGTCTAATTATTAGAATGAATATTCAAGTTATTCTGCTTTCTAGCAAAGGTTTTTTAAATGATGTAACTTCTGCACATACTATTAAGAATACTCTAAATCTCTGTGCTTCTTGTTAAAACATTTGAAGAAATAATCATAAAAATAAAGTAAGCATTTCTCAAAATATATAACATCTTGATATTGAGAAGAAACAAAATGATAATAAGGAATTGGGTACATAAACAGAAGTAAAACTACAAATATATTCAGAATAAGTAAATAAAATTCATATGGTTAGGAAATGTGTATATGTATAGATAGATAGATAGATAGATAGATAGATAGATAGATAGATATAAAAAAAACAGCATTTGTTGCCAGGGTAAAATCTCACCAAATAGTTCACTTCTCCATTAAATATTTTTTTAAACATGTTAACCATCATTTCATTAAACACTTAAATTTTATGTTGAAATTTGAAAGCTGAGAAGCATGGTTTATACATAAATATTGAGAATAAGTATTTTAACAGAAATTAATTCTGCCTTATTAGGTTATATTGCCAAGTTCAAAAGAAAATAAGGTGTCTAGTTTGTGAAAATCTACCACTATTGAAGCAATACCACTTCTGTTCTTCCTTTAAGTTAACTTATTTAAAAGGGAGTTTCATTAATATAAATGATCAAGATTGTGATTGGCATATACAATGGAAAAGGAAAAAGGCGAGTGTTTTACTACAGTGAGTAATAACCAAATTATCTTATTAAAATATTCGTCTTAAATTTTTTTATGTGTACCCATTACTTTTTATAACACTACAGATTTTTGGTGTAACTTTTTAAATTGCCTAAGTACATTTCATAATACTTAAGCTATAATTCTAGTTATTTTAAGCTTAGAATTATTTATATCCATATAGATTTTTGATTGTATCTTTATAAACTTTTTTTTTTTTTGAGATGGAGTCTCACTCCTATCGTGTAACCTGGAGTGCAGTGGTATGATCTTGGCTCATTGCAACCTCCACCTCTCAGGTTCAAGCAATTCTCCTTTCTCAGCCTCCCGAGTAGCTGGGATTACAGGCGTGCGCCACCATGCCTGGCTAATTTTTGTATTTTTAGTAGAGACAGGGTTTCACCATGTTGGTGAAGCTGGTCTTTAACTCCTGACCTCAGGTGATCCACCTGCCTCGGCCTCCCAAAGTGCTAGGATTACAGGCGTGCGGCCACCACACCCAGCCATATCTCTTTATATTTACAGTGGCCTAACAAGCTCTTTTATTTTAGAATGACCCTTGAAGATAATTAGCATACAAAGTTTCATTTTAGTATAGCTGTAACCACTGATGTTGTATGAATTTTCTAGTTACTTTTCTTTAGCAGATTTTACACAAATATTAGAGAGTCACTATGAATCAATTTTGTTACAACAAAGTGATTCCAAAGTGATCTTTAATGAGTTTTCTTGGATCTTTGCAACTGGATCTTTTTGGGTTGATGAAGTTTGTCAGGAAGACAGAAAAGATGGTGCCACTTCAGATCTGATATTCCTGGGTCTGCACTTAAAGATTATCTGTTGAAGATTGATTCTTCCCCATGTCCTCTCCAAATTCAGAGCTCTCACTTCTCCACAGGTTTAGAAGTCCCTATTTCACCACTGCCACACAGAAAAAGACAAAACTCAAGAAAAATAATATTACAAGTTGACTGCTCTACAAGATACAACATAATTCTTAGATCAGAATTTGTTGGCTTTGGCACTAGGCCAACACACTGTTAACAGAACAGAAAATGGAGACACAACATAGCCCCTAGAATTTAAATTTAATTACTTCCAGAATGTAACTCATACCATTCAAATATAAAATGTTCTTATTAATATATCAGTAGAACACATAAATATGTAACATAAAAAGAGATAGGGGTCAGACAAGTAGAAGAAAGTAGGGAGGAAGGAAGCAGTTCAGAAGTGTTTTCCTTCAAATAAAATGATTTTACAATGTACTCTAACATGTTAATGGCAAATCTCTGATTGAAACATAAATCTAACAAATTGTTTTAAAGTTCATGTTCTTTTTACTGTCTTCAGCCACTCTGCAAATGAAAATAAACATACACACAAATACACATACGTGCACAAAAGAAGAGGGGTTTTCCTGCAAATTCCTAGGCTTAGCCTCCTAAACTGCCCTAGCGATTCTGAGTAAAATTATATTTTCGGCAACACTGCTTTGCCCTCATAATAATGATCCTTAATTATTATTTTTTTAATTTTTAAAAATAAAATAAATTGTCTCGACATGTTTTCCTCACATCACAGAACATAAGCATTTGAAAGAAAAGATGGTTCATAATCTGGATGCTTAGAATTAATGTTTCTAATGTCTAAAAATGAGCTCTCCTGATTCTGTTTGATATGAGCAATTGGCTTAAGGAAAATAAAAACATGTTAACTTTTTAAGTAAGTGGGGACTTTGTAAGCTGTATAATTAACTGTTCCTTCCTCAAGTAGGAAAAAACAAATGCAAATTTTCTCACATAAAATTATTAATATCCCTGACTCTGATATGAAATAATCTTTTAAATTTTGCTCTTCCTTTGGCCCTAGATGTTCCTGTGATTTCACTTAATACAATGATGACTAGAACATTGATAGATTCAGAGCCATGTAATTTAATTGTAATTTTCATACTATCTTTTTTGGTTGGCAGTGAGCTGGATAATGAGAAATTATAATGGCTCTCCACCCCTTAGTGATCTGTGGCGGATTTTGATAGAAAGGATGAGCAATTTTGACACTACTAATTGACATCAGTGATTTGGTTCTCCTCAATAAGGAAACAACTTAAGTAGGATTTAAATTTCTTAATGCTAAATTCAACCAATTGTGTGCATAAATGTAAGTGGTATTAAGTTGTTTCAAAATTAGCATCAGTTTTTTTTTTTTTGAGGTGGAGTCTGTCTCTGTCTCCCAGGCTGGAGTGCAGTGGCACGATATCGGCTCACTGCAACCTCTGTCTCCTGTGTTCAAGCGATTCTCCTGCCTCAGTCTCTGGAGTAACTGGGACTACAGGCATTTGCCACCCCTCCCAGCTAATTTTTTTGTATTTTTAGAAGGGTTTCATCATGTTGGCTAGGCTGGTCTCGAATTCCTGACCTCAGGTGATCCACCTGCCTCGGCCTCTCAAAGTGCTGGGATTACAGGCATGAGCCACTTGAGCCATCACTCCTAGCCAGAATTAGTGTTTAAATAACTCCATATACATATATATATATATATATATATAT
>NW_016107398.1:5786235-5796515 GCF_001604975.1 Cebus imitator | reverse complement strand
TTAAAGATGGAATCCTCCTCTGCCCCTCAGGCTGGAGTACAGTGGCATGGTCTTGGCTCACTGCAACCTCCGCCTCCCAGGTTCAAGCAATTTTCCTGCCTCAGCCTCCCAAGAAGCTGAGACTACAAGTGCATGCCACCACACCCAGCTAATTTTTGTATTTTTAGTAGAGACGGGGTTTTACCATGTTTGTTAGGCTGTTCTTGAACTCCTGACCTCAGGTGATCCACCTGCCTTGGCCTCCCAAAGTGCTGGGATTACAGGCATGAGCCACCACATATGGCTATATTTAACCCTCATATGATTATATAGACATTGCCCATGGAATCTTCACCATCTCATTCTTCTGTTCTCACTTGAAAAGTAGCATTTGGTAGATGGTAGCCAGATTATTAATGTAGTAGGTTTAACATAGTAGTATAGAAATCAGGTAAGAGATGCACAAAGTTAAAATAATATTAGATTGAGGAAAATTGTTTAACTTAAACCATTAAATAACTTTTTTTTTTTTACATTTGCTGCTAGGTTAGGGTGCTTATGCAGCTATCTGTCATTTCCTGAAATTAACTTTCATTTGTTTTATGAACAAGACTGTCTATATAAGTTTACCCTAGAAATCCATAGGTATTTTGGGAAATTGAATTATAAGTGGCTAGACTAACCAAGTTTTATTTTTAGGTGAACTTAGATCGCTCTATAAATCTTAATAAAATCAATCACATATGGTAACTGGGGGAGGGGCTTCTTCTGTTTATTAGCCCAAGATATGATGAATTTATTTGTTTTTATTTTTTGAAATGTGGTCTTGCTCTGTTGCCCAGGCTGGAGTGCGGTGATACAACCACAGCTCACTGCAGCCTCGACCTCCCAGGTGCAGGCAATCCTCTCACCAGTCTCCCAAGTAGCTGGGACTATAGGCATGAACCATCATGCCCAGCTAATTTGTTAATTTTTGTAGAGATGGGGTTTCACTATGTTGCCAGGGCTGGCCTCAAACTCTTGGGCTCAAGCGATCCTCCCACCTTGGCCTCCCAAAATGCTGGGATTATGGGTGTGAGCCACCATGCCTGGCTAATATGATGAATTTCCTATCCACATAATTTGTTAAAGCAAAAAGAGGAATCTGGTTATTCTGTTATCCTGCTTTTTCTTGGGAATATTTATTTTCAAATGATTTGAGTCCTTCAACTCAACAGTCTCATAACCAGTAAAAGGAAATGGAGATTGGTGGGAGAAATTAAAACATAAAGGACAGGAATAGGGGAAATAAAGGAAGAAAAGGTCACAGACATAGAAGTGTGGAAGTTGAATTCAAATTAATTTTTAATTGAGTACCTACTATTGGCCCCTCAAAATGGCTGACAGTAGCACTAACTGTTTTAAGTTTAAATGAAGGAAAATCAAAACACACAGCATTTTTTATTTTTAAAACACCATTCTGAATCAACCATTTAAATAAAGTTTTGTTTTCCACTCACGTTTTCACATTATTCAGCATGTTAATTGGGTACCCACTATTACTAGCCACCTTACCAGGCACAGCAGATGACAGATGAACAAGGAGCAGTCTCATAGGAGCTTTATCACGTGTTCCTAGGCTGAAAAGGCCCTTCTTTGTACTTCTTGGTAGGTGTAGTACAGGAATGTAGAAGTCAGAAACCTACATTTAAACTCCAGTTCTAATATATATAGCTTCTGTGTGATTTAGGAAAAATAATCTCTCTGAACCTCAGTCAGTTTGGAAAATTAGTATGATACTTACCTCATAAAGCTGTGGAGATTAAAATTATGTATGCAGAGCAATTAGCACAGTATAGAGTGCACTAAATAAATGGATGCTGGGGTTATTGAGAGCCATAGGATGGATGGATCATGGGTTTCCAAATATGGGATGCAATTTCAAGTTCTTAACACCAAATTTAACACTACTTGCTGTAGTTTCCTGGCATTCGTCCTATCACCCCCAGTTTACTGCACCTCAGGTTATCAAGGATATGGGAGGGATTCTACAAGGATATGTTCCCCCAGAGCTTTTTGGCACCCTGCAATCCTAGAACTTGTTGATGCTAGGATGTCTGGAGAGCACTGGCCATTTATCACTGAGAAACATATGTTACAAAGGAGATGAGGGTAGTAAGTAAAGTTGAGGAACTGACCAAAACAGATTAATGGCAAAAAAAAGGAAAATATTTTAAATTTTAATTCATGATAAAAACCCAGTTAAAATTAGGTATACCAGATTTCTTTATTCTTAACCATTTGTGCACATACACTCAGATTTTTTTTCTTTTGGTAGTGATTTAGCTGTTAACAACAATGACACAAGTTTTATGTTTAATTTAAATATTACAATGGTTAAACTGGTTTTGGGGGAGATTTTCCAGGAATTTATTAAATATGGAAGTTTCTTAACTACTGACATACAGGAATGAGTATTGTTTAACTAAAGAAAAAGTTGCCAACCACCACCAACCTCTACATTTTAGAATATAAAAGATAATATCTCAATTATTTTTTCCTCTCCTCATCATTACTCACAAAATATCTCAATTATTTAGGCATATCCTTGGCCTGTTCATAAAATTGTTCCATTAGGCATTCTATAATTATAATCATATTATTTTTAATCCCTGCTCATCTCACCTATAATTTTCAATGTTTTTTATTCCATTTTTATATCCTGTTCATATATTTTTTAGCTACAGTAAAATGTAATTTTTCATGATTATTGAGACAGGGTCTCACTGTGTTGCCCAGGCTAGATGGAGTACAGTGGCATAATAGCTCACTGCAACCTCTGCCTCCCAAATTCAAGAGATTCTTCTGCCTTGGCCTCCCAAGTAGCTAGAATTATAGGCATGTGCCACCCACCTGGCTAATTTTTATATTTTTATTAGAGATGGGGTTTTGCCATGTTGGCCAGGCTGTTCTCGAATTCCTGAACTCGGGTGATCCACCCACCTTGGACTCCCAAAGTGCTGGATAACAGGCATGAGCCACGGTACCTGGCCTCTATTTTTCCTTTTAATTAGTGTCCTGACTGCCCTGGCAAACTGTCCTTTTTTTTTTTTCATTACTTGCCCCTCTGGAATCCTTCTAATTGAATTTTTGTCCATACTGAAACTGTTAATTACACATTAAACATTTGCCATATGCCATTTAACTTATGTGGGTCATTTCTGATTTTTTTTTTTTTTTCAGAGATGGAGTCTCACTCTGTCACCTAGGCTAGAGTGCAATGACATGATCATAGCTCACTGCTGCCTTGGACTCCTGGGCACTAGTGATCCTCCCACCTCAGCCTCCCAAGTAGCTGGGGACTAAAGGTGCATGCCACCATGCCCTGCTAATTAAAAAAAAAAAAAATTTTTTTTTGTAGAGCTAGGGTCTTATTACATTGCCCAGGCTGGTCTGGAATTCCTGGACTCAAGCAATCGTCCTGCCTCAGCCTCCCCAGCAGCTGGACTATATAGATGCACGCCACCACATCTAGCCTCTCTGAATATTTTTACCTTACAAATGTGGAGATGAAGACACATTTCTAAGTCCTAATCTACTGCTGCCTTGGTTGTACTTTATTAATTTCTGAGATTCTTAGTCCTGTTTACTAAGGAATCGTAGAACATGCAAGTTATATTGTACTGCAATTGGTGGCAAGCTTGCTAACCATTCCTCTGAGTTTTCTTACTGTTTAGAATAAAAGGGTCAAAGCAAAAGGGTCTCATAGTGTTCATGAGATAGAAAGAGAATTTGATTATGAGAAAATATTTGATTCCACTATATATCTGTGTCGATTTTCCTTTCATTTTAGATTTGGAGCCTAAGCACCTAAGTTACAAAGGCAGATCGGCAGCTTCCACAAAGTTGATTCATTATACTCACACCCAGGGAGGGCAAGAAACAACAGCAAGGAATGACAGACAGCTCTGCAGCTCTACCCCAGGAGAGGAAGGAGATATGAGGGAACTGGGTTGGAGAAAAGTGCTAGATATTTTTCATTTTCCCTAATTTAGAAAGCAAGTAGTCTTTAACTTTTTGCCCTGATAAGGAGAACTGTACATTCCACTTTCGAGAAGCCTGTGCTGCCCTGTAGCTAGTTCCAAAATAAAAAGGTATGTCCTGTGTAACATGAAACTCAGAAACAAACATCGAAGTATGGCTTTTTAAAACTATAAACATCTCAGTCATGTAAAATCAGAGAGTAATGTTTATATATTTGCTTGTTAGTACATGTCAAAACACTAAATTAAGGCCCATTCCTAATGGAATAGATAGTCCTTTCTTCAAAGTGGTAGTATTTAGAAAAAGCCATCTTCTTTTATGATGGGGAAAGCCATTGCAAGAAAAATTTTGATGAGTCACAAAAAAAGTGATCCCAAAGAAAATTATGTCCATTATTATGATACTATATACTGTAGTTTGGGAGCCTGGTTTATCTGATCTCTTTATACTACTCTCTGATGGTCTCTGGGTTACAGAACTTTTATCAGGTTCCTACCAGTAATAGACATAACACATTTCAAGTTGGATTTCATATTTAATTACTTGATACACTAGTGTAAGAGTAAGACTAATCACTTTTCCTGCTTTTGCTGTTAAATTTTTAAGAAAGTTTTTGTGTGTATTCTACCTCTGTCCCCTGACCACTTCCCATTATTTTAATTTTGCACTTGGTTCTTGTGCTGTTCCTAACCTTACTTAATACTTCAACATATCCCCCACAAATATGTGAGCTCACATTGTGCTCTAATGCTTTCAGTTAGATCTGTCCTAGCCAGTATGTCTCTCAGTTCTCTTGGCAACTTGTTCTTTTATGTAAATTGTATACAGAATATGATTTGCATATTATAAATATGTGAACAAAAAAAGCAATGCTATTAGTGTTCAGAATCACAAATTTATATTTTTTAAATTAATTAAAATTCTTTTCGTTATGAAAAGGGTATTATATTTCAAGTAATTCACATTAAAAGACATTCTATTATGGCCAGGCGTGGGGGCTCACACCTGTAATCCCAGCACTTTGGGAGGCCGAGGCGGGCGGATCACGCGGTCAAGAGATTGAGACCATCCTGACCAACATGGTGAAACCCCCGTCTCTACTAAAAGTACAAAAAATTAGCCGGGCGTGGTGGTGCGTGCCTGTAGTCTCAGCTACTCAGGAAGCGGAGACAGAATTGCTTGAAACAGGAAAACGGAAGTTGCAGTGAGCCGGGATCGCGCCACTGCACTCCAGCCTGGCGATAGAGCGAGACTCTGTCTCAAAAAAAAAAAAAAAAAGGCATTCTATTCAATAGATGTGTTTATTGGTGGGTCAGTTTTGCCAATGTTTTAATTTACATGTAATTATGTAGACCCTGTGTCAGCAACAACACTACTACTACTTTAACTGAAAAAATGTTAAACTGTCTCCATTTATATACTCTGTGATTATTTTATAATCCTCAAGTTTTATAGTCTTTTACAGAAAAAAATGATAATAATAAAGTATGGCGATAAACGGCAATTTGCCACAACGCATTTTCTCCAAATCTTAGGTAGTATAAAACACAAGACATTTTTTTGTGCACTCTACTTTTATAGAACAACCAGATTTATAATTTATCTTTTTATTAGATTTATCAATATACAGGAAGCTTTCTCAAATCTCAAAGTTCCAAAAGTATGTAATTTTAAAGGTGAAAAATCATTTTTTCCTTTAGTTGTCATATTCTTAGAAAGCTATTAAAGTCTATTTATATAAACAAAAATAATTGATAAACTAACACACTTTAGAAATCAGAATATTTTAAATTAAAATATTTTTAATGAATACAAGATATGTCTTCCTAATTAACTATCATAAATTTAATATCACAAAACAAAATGGCTTATCCCCACTAGTTTTTCAAGTGAGGTAAAGCCATTGGAATTTACACTTAATATAAGTTTTACATGTGATATTTAAATGATAGTATTTCATCAATTATAGGAAATATTAATTTATAAACATTTTCTCAGGTCCATCAAAGGCCAAGTTTGAGCCCACGTCAACCTTAAAGGCTAGATTCAGTGCACCTAACTTGTCTAATAAGCTTGTCAATTTAATATGAATTTCATTAATAAGGGGGAATAAAGAGTAGCTAATTCACTAAAAGTGAACGGGATAGTTTCAAATAATCAAAGAATTTTTAAAATTTAAACAGAAATGGCCAATGATTCTGGGTCTAAAATTTCACAATCTTTAAAAAAGAAAACCACATAGAAATAGTGAAGTCATCACCTTATTGATGAAAAACTAAAGTTTAATAGTCATTGAATGGGTAACAACCACTTGTAGTCTACATTTAAAAGTAATTTTAATCATAGCTAAGAAAAACTAAAAACAATTCTATTAAGAAACAACAAAAATGATAAACATTTAACACCTAAATGTAGATACTTAAAATCCTAAACAAAAATATTAAAGTTAAAAGGGCCTTGAAATTTGTTTCTAACAAATCATCTTATATAATCAATTCCTAAATAGCTCATATCCTTTGCTTTGGTGTTTTATCTGCTATCATCTAAACATTAGTACAGTAGAACATCACTTAGGTTCTTTTCAAATGCTTGGCATTATAATGTGATCTCATATCTTTCCTCAAATTAAATTTTGCTCCACATATTCCACATGTATACAGATGAACATCCATGTGCTGCTCCAACTGTTCATTATTTGGGAATATCTGAAAGCAGACCTGGCATATAGTCTCACCAGCAGATAAATGAGAAATCATATGCCGTACATGGTCATGTTTTCTGAAGTTTCCTTGATCACAAATGGAACAGACATACCTGGCCATGCCTTTGTGCATATCATTGTGCAGACGCAACTGACGTTCTCTTAAAAACTGCTTTCCACATGTTTGACAAACAAACTGTTTCTCCTTAGTATGAACAGTATAGTGTTCTCTTAAGTGACACCGCTGATAAAATCCTTTTCCACACAGATTACAAAAATGCTTTCGTCTGTGATCTCTTTCATTTTCTTCCATGATGGCACTCTTAAACATATCTTGATCTAAGCAGCTAGACATATGTTCCACCACTAGATTTTCAGTTTCAAAACGCTGGCCGCAATTAGGACATCGAAAAGGGCAGGCAGAATGTTTAAATAACTGCTTTTTTTGGATACTGTTTATCTGGTAATGATTGTCCCTAAAATCATCCAGCATTTCAACAAACATATCTCTTATTTCAGACTGCTCATCAGGATTCTCTTCCAAGTCCATTTTCTCCTCAGTATTTCCTAACCCATTCATGGTCAGATCTTGGGGCTCACCACATCGTTGAGCATGTTCCTGAAGCTGCCTACCCTTTACAAGTATTTGTCCACATTTACCACAGGCACAAATATTTTCAATGTGTTTGGCCAAGTAATGAGATGACAGGTCCTCCTCAGTTATTGTAAGTCCACACAGCTCACAAGATGCATTTTCAGTATCCTCTTGTACTGGACTGCTGTTGTTAGGGGGTCTCATATTCTCTAAACTACCTCTTTCATCAGCACTTATTGACATTCGAGGTTTTAGAGTTTTCCTACCACTTTTTTTTATGCTGACATCTTCTTCAACATAGTATCTATAAAATGGCTCTTCAGGTTCATCTTCTAATTCATCATTGTCAGTGGATTCATTACAGTCTTTATCAGTAACTTTAATAATGTTAAAGTCTTTCAGTTCATCTGTAGGAATATCTTCTGGCTCCATCTTGATAATAATCCTTTTCCTCTCAGCAGCTCTGCTTTTCTCTTCGTTGGCTATTTCAGACTCCACTGTGCTACTTTTTCTGCTTCCAGTGGTTGAAGTTGAATCATCAGCAGCCTGGCTTGTGTCTCCTCTGTATTTGTCCGTCTGTGCAGAAAACGTTTTAGAAGAATCTTTTTCACCAAATTCAGCTTTGATGTTACTGTCTTTTCCATCTCTAATATCTACTATTCTATGGTAAGATCTTGTGTTTTGGTATAAATGTCTGTTAGTACAGGTCAACACATGCTCATCTAATAATTTTTCACAGCTAAAGCCAAATCCACAACTATCACAGGTAAAACTCCGTCCAAAGCGTCTTGATACACGTTCTTTTGGAGTAGATAATTTGGACACGGAACTTTTTTTACATACATCAAATAGTGGCTCAGGAAAATTACCTAATTGTAAAGACTCTTCATCAGGCTCTCTACTATGTGGTGTATTTACTGTTGAACTTGGCTCTGCACACCACCTGTTGGCTTCATTGCCATTTCGAGCCACAGTATCTTCATACATTCTTACCCCAAATATCATTTTGCTGTTCTGTTTGCTGGAAGCAGAAGAGGAACATTTTGAACTAGAACAATCTGCATCCTGGATGTCTTCTAAGCAGTCAGGAACATTGTACAGCTGTAGGTAGTTCATTGCCACTTTAAACTGCTCAAAACTGGAGGGAGCTGTCATAATTTTGCCTAAATACATAAATTGCAAAATGAGATCAAAACATTCTGCACTAATTTTCATGTTGCTGAGATTCAGTTGTGCAGTACTATGCTGATGGTTCATGAAAAACATTCTAAAATAGGAGCTACAGGCAGCTAGAACTGCTTTGTGTGCTTGAAAGTAAATGTCATCAATTGCAATACAACAGTCACAGAGAAAACCCCATTCTCTTTGGTTGTTTAGCTGCTGAAGGACGTAGCTGCTGTGGCTGGGCTTTGCCATCTTCTATTAATTAGAGACCTATGTAAAACAAAAATATTAAAGTCAGAGAAGATGTAAAAAGCACTTGACAAAAATTTTATCTTTTGTGACTTGTGTGACTTTACTATTACAATCAAATATGAAGAGCTTTCCATTCTAATATAATAAAATTCAATAATATATACCTGAATCATTTTTTAAATTTGAAGATGAAGACACCCAGGCATTTATTTATTCAGGATTTTCATACTGAAATCATGCCTATAATCCCAGCACTTTGGGAGGCTGAGGCAGGCAGATCATGAGGTCAGGAGTTTCAGACCAGCCTGACAATCATGGTGAAACCCCATCTCTACTAAAAAGAAATTAGCCAGGCGTGGTGGCAGGTGCCTGTAATCCCAGCTACTCAGGAGGTTGAGGCAGGAGAATATCACTTGAACCCAGGAAGCGGAGGTGGCAGTGAGCCAAGACTGCGCCACTGCACTCCAGCCTGGGTGACAGAGCAATCAATCAATCAATTTGAACAGAAAAAAAAGACATTAATTTAAAAATACTTGAAGGAGGCCATGTGCAGTGGCTCAGGACTGTAATCCTAACACTTTGGGAGTTAGAATTACCAAAATAGCCAGCGAAGAGAAAAACTTTGCTTGAGCTCAAGAGTGTGAGACCAGCTTGGGCAACAGTGTGAGACCTTGTCTATACAAAAAAGTTTAAAAAATTAACCAGGTGTCGTGGCATCACATGTAGTCCCAGTTATTTGGGAGGCTGAAGGGGGAGGATCACTTCAGCCCAACAGGTAGAGGATGCAGTGAGCTGTGATTACACCACTGCACTCCAGTCTGGATGACAAAGCAAAAACCCCGTCTCAAAAAACAAAAAAAGAAAACAACTCTTGAAGGATATGAGTAATGAAAGTAAATAAAACAGCAACTTAAACTGAAAGCAATTAGATTGTAAAGTATTAAAAACTTATTAGATGGTTAATAATAAGGAACTATTGCTCATTGTTTAAATGTGAGAAAGGTAATTTGGTTGTGTTAAGAATTCTTATCTTTTGGATATATATACTTCAGTATTTACAGATGAAATGATATATCTGAGATATGCTTCCAAATAAATGGGGTAGGTGTGGGGAGCAATAGATGATACAAGATTGGCCATGTGTTGATAAAATAATCTATTTTAAAAACGCTATTAAGCCTGGGCAACACAGCAAGACCTCGCCTTAAAAAGCCAGGTATGATGAGGTACCTATAGTCCCAACTACTCAGGGGACTGATGCAGGACAATGGCTTGAGCCCAGGAGTTCGAAGTTGCGGTGAGCCATGATCATGCCACTATACTCCAGCTTGGGTAACAGAGCAAGACTCTGTCCCAAAAATAAAAACTAAAAAACCGCACTAGATTATATAGAAATGGCACTAAACAAACAAGTTTGATCAGTGCCTTTGTCTTAAATTATTGAAAAAGCAATAATTCTATAAAGTTAGAATGTGTCTCATATTGCTCAACATGAATTTCAGGGTATATAGAAGCAGTGGGTTTATTTCAGAAGGTATTTTATTTATCCTTAGAGTGTAAACTTTT
>NW_016107398.1:5764967-5785504 GCF_001604975.1 Cebus imitator | reverse complement strand
TTTTTTTTTTTTTAATATTTTAGTACAGACAAGATCTTGCTATGTTGTCCAGACTGGTCTTGAACTCCCGAGCTCAAGCGATCCTCTTGTCTTGGGCTTCCAAAGTGCTGGGATTGTGGGTGTGAGCCACCGTGCCTGGCCTCTTCTATTTTTTTAATTGTTAAAAGAAGAAAGTAAGGCCAGGCGCAGTGGCTCACACCTGTAATCCCAGCACTTTGGGAGGCTGAGGCAGGAGGATCACCTGAGGTCAGGAGATCGAGACTAGTGTGGCCCACATGGTGAAACCCAGTCTCTACTAAAAATACAAAAAAGTTAGGCAGGCGCGGTAGCGGGCGCCTATAATCCCAGCTACTTGGGAGGTGGAGGCAATGGGAGAATTGCTTGAACCTGGGAGGTGGAGGTTGCAGTGAGCGGAGATTGCCCCACTGCACTCCAGCCTGGGTGACAAGAACAAGACTCCATCTCAAGAAAAAAAAATTAGCAAAAATTCAAATATAGAAGCATACAGAATAAAAACACACCTTAAGTGACATACCTCTTTTCAGAGGTAACCCCTTCAAACACTCTGGATTATATGCCTTCAGGTCTATTGAGATGCACATATACACAGTTAGCATATTGAGTAGCTACAAGATGCCAGGCACATAGTTTTGCTTTCATTATGTTTTTTAATCTAAATGATATCATACTATATATATACACCTCTCTGCAACAAGTTTTCTTCATTTAAAATTAGATTTACTATTAGTGAGCATTTAAGTATTTTTAGTGTAGGAAGCTGATTTTGGATAAGGAAGAAAGGAGAGGAAATATTAAAAAGTACTAGAAATCCTATCATAAAGTTAAAACAAGATCACATTTTAGCCTCCATTTTTAATCTGTACACGTAAAGCTTCAGAATCTATCTTCTACTTAAAAACAAATTCCTACGCAATTTGACTGAACTTAAAAAGAACATTAACAAGCTGTTCAGAGAAATAAAATGTTCACTTTTCAGTCCTATAACTCTTCAAACCCTGTAGTAGTAATTAAGAGTATCTAAGTTTACGAACTTCTACTTGCTTTTTATCTGTTCCTCACAGATCAAGTATGGGTCACATACCCCTTTCACTACCTATATGCCCATCCTGCTGCCTCTAGGACACAAAGTTCCACAGCTAGAGATATCGGACTGGTAAAATAAAGATGGCTTATGATGAGACCTGCTGCCTTCCTAAAATTGCAACCACTGCACCTTTTCTGGAGGCCAGATCAAGTTTCCAGTAGGTATAATATTTCAAACCTCTGTAACTCAGGTATCTGTAAAACGCTATGAGGAATCATGTTCAGCATGTATCTAAATACAAAAAGCAATGTATGCACAAAGATATTCATTAATGTGTTAGTTCCAATTTGAATGCCTAATAAAAAAAGGAGTTAAGGTAAATCTATGCCCGCCCCAGAATTCACTGTCATGTGGCAGTGAATTAAAAATTACATTTCTGAATGGAAATTACAGAAGTGAGAAAAAAGTTCAGGAAGGAGAGTCAAATAAACACAAGGTACAAAATTATGTTAGAATTATATAAAACAAATCCACACCACAAGCTATTCAAAAGGTGGTGGGGGAGGAGAGAGAGAAAAATACACAAAAATGCTGACTCAAGCCTGTTTTAAGTAGGATGAGATTTCTATGTCTACAGTCATTTTTGTAGGATTCAGAGACATGTAATAAATAATGAACCATAGGGTAAGAGGCAGAGGGATAGGTATTATTTCCAAAAAACCAAAACTTTCTATTAACAAGAGTATTTCAAAAATGAAACAAACTTGTTTGGAGAATGAGTAACCATATTAAAGCAGGAACAAAATGCTATTGAGGACAGTATAGTACAGTGAAAAGAGCATAGGCCTGGGATCAGACAGACCTGGATTCTTATCTAGCTTGGCCACTTTTGGGAACTTGCTTATCCTCATTGACCCTAAGTTTCCTGAATTGTGAAGGTAGAGATAATATACCTCAAATACAATATCATTTATGAGGATTCACAGAGGCAATGTGTGAAATGTATGGTGCTTGGCATGTAATAATGAAAGTCATAGTAGATGTTGTAATGGTGGCAATGCTTATTTAAGCATCAGGATACATTTGACTTAATCACCCTAAAATTTCCATCCAAATAAGAGTCCATTAGAAAGCCAGAAGTTAATCTATAAAAACTTTCAAGTAATAAATAGTCCAGGTTTGAAATAATGATATAAAGAGCATATAAGTTCCAAGGACACTTTTCCTATCTAGATGAATAGCAGTTTTATCATCAGCAACCAAAATTAATACAACTACATAGAAGATCAATATGATAGGCACATCTATAGCCATAGTTACAATTCAACTGAGTAAAAGAACATATCCTTTTATTAACATAAAACACTAAAATAAGAACGCTTATAGCATTTTAATGCACATTTATTAATTCAACAAATATTTATTGAGTACCTTTGGTGTACCAGGCACTATATAAAGTATTGATCATCGGCAGTAGCACAAGTATTCTGTAATATCCAGGATACATCATTTAAGGAATTTTTACTTTTCCTAGATCAGTGATTTCATTCAACATGTATTCCGTAAAGCGCCTACTCTACAGAAGAAGACACCATGCTGTAGTAGAAAGAACAAGTGCTCTAGATCAGACAGACCAGAGTGTAAATCCCACTATAGAGCTGGAGGCTGAACAAATGGAAGCTGAACAAATGCTGCATCTAATTTTTAATCCTAACACAACAGTTTTTAGGCTGAACTAGAATTGTAGTTTAAGCAACATTATTATGCAAACATCCAAGTACTGAGTAAAACTGACTTTAGGCAGAATAAACTTATAATAGCAATCATTCACACATATTAGTACCAGCAACTTTGTCCCTGTTATACCTCATTCAGAAAGGCTTTTTTCATTTTTCTTAAATTTTAATTATTTTGTTTTTATTTTTTGAGACAGGGTCTTACTCTGTTACCCAGGCTGGTGTGCCATCATAGCTCACTGGAGTCAAGCAATCCTCCCACCTTGCACCTTCTGAATAGCTAGGACTACAGGTATACACCACCATGACTGGCTAATTTTTGTATATTTTTTGTAGAGATGAGGTCTTGCTATGTTGCCCAGGCTGGTTTCGAATTCCTGGGCTCAAGCAATCCTCCCACCTCAGCCTCCCAAAGTGCTGAGATCACATGTAAAAGCTACTATGCCCAGCCCAGAAAAGCTTTAAGAAGGATTAATACATCAAAAAAGAGGTAGAGGAGTATGGGGCAGGGAAGAAGGGATCTAAATTCCTGTGACTTTTAGCTCATCTCTTGAAGATAATTTTTTCATTAATTTTTTTTTTTTTTTTGAGACGGTCTTACTCTGTCGCCAAGGCTGGAGTGCAGTGGCACCATCTTGGCTCACTGCAACCTCTGCCTCCTGGGTTCAAGCAATTCTTGTGCCTCAGCCTCCCAAGCAGCTGGGATTACAAGTGCACACTACCATGCTAATTTTTGTATTTTTAGTAGAGACGGGGTTTTGACATGTTGGCCACGCTGGTCTCAAACTTCTGACCTCAGGTGATCCACCTGCCTCGGCTTCCCAAAGTGCTGGGATTACAAGCATGAGCCATAGCGCCCAGCCTCATTAAAATTTTTTATATGGCATTCACTTTTATTAAATTATTATTTCACTAAAATTCCAAGATGAGTTTGCTCTCTTTTCATTTTTTTGACCTCTTTAATAATTCTACTTAAAAAATTTAGTGAACTTTATGGTCTAGTAAAGCTTTTAAAAGGTTTTAAGTAAAAGGACAGCTTGTATTTCAGCTGTTCTTATTTTTATGACTGAAATCTGTGATTGCTTTTGTATGTATTACTAGCTGCATCACTGGTAGGACAAGTTTAGCACAGCTAGAAGTCAAGGGCTGGGGCTGAGAGCAGAACCTTCCAATGTGACTCAAAGGGCTTAATGTCTTTTGGATAAGGAAAACAAACTATATAATGCCAAGAGTTACCCGAAAGCTGGAAGGATACCCACTGCGCAGAACTCAGCAAGAATTAAAGAGTTAGGTGATCCAAAGAGTTTTACACTGGATTTTTAAAATTTTAGTCTGAAAAAGTTTACCAGCTCATTTCAAGTTTAAAAGCAGCCACCAAACACGTTAAACATATTAAGTAATTTAGTCATAGATTTTTAAAGCTTGGAGAGATCTAATCTAGTCTAACATTCTTATTCTACAGAAGACAAAGATACAGGGTTTTTAGTGTATCAGGGTACAGTTAACTATGCTGAAGTACATTCTAAGACTAGAGAACAAGGACTTCTGACCACCCAGATAGTAATAACCTCTATACAGCACTTCCTTGGTACTATACAGTATGGCCTTCTGTAAAGAACACTAAACAAGGACTGGGCATGAGTCCTTAATACAGGGTTCACTGGCTAGGTGCTATTGCACACATGATTACCCTCATCTGAACTCTTTACCTGTAATGTGGCTTTATCCATACATGTCAATCTAGTCTTATTCAATAGATGTGTTCCTTAAGTTATATTGTATAAGCTATTTCAGTAAATTTCTCACTGACATAGTAAGATTTCAGAAATATTTTTCATCCATTGCTAGATCTCTTAAATTGGAAATAACAGTTTTGCTGGAAGTTTCTCTTGCTCCAGCCTTGGTCAATGATAATTTAAGGGCCTATAAATAAGCATATCCAGTGAATAAAAAAGTAACTGAAAGGAATTTTAAACTGATTCTGTGAGGCAAATAATTACCCTCTAAACTGCGTCATAGACTTGCAGCACCAATGAGGCATATGAAGATGATTTGCTTAACCTCAGTGAAAGTCTAGAGAGCCTAGCATCACAGTCTGCATTCAGCACCCCAATCTCTGACTGACTTACAATTACCTCTGGATCTCAAGAAAGATTTATTAACTATTTCTATGTCTTATAAGTTGAATATATGTACTCATATGAATTTAATTTGAGGATTACAGACTATCTATTTTAAAAGCCTAAAATGTAATGAAAGGATTCTTACGTTATAACATCAGAATATCAGAATGTATTGAATACTCACAATGTTCCTAACACTGTATAAAGCATTGAAATGGAAGGTGGAGAAGGATGGTGTACAAGAGAGATAACTGTACATGAGGGATTAAATTTGAAACCAATAAACAATTTGAGGACAGTTTAATAAACTATTTTGAGGCCAGGGGCGGTGGCGCATGCCTATACTCCCAGCACTTTACGAGGCTGAGGCGGGTAGATCACCTGAGGTCAGGAGTTCAAGAACAGCCTGGCCAACATGGTGAAACCCCTTCTCCACAAAAACACAAAACTTAACCAGGCATGATGGTGAATGCCTGTAATCCCAGCTACTTGGGAAGCTGAGGCAGGATAATCACTTGAACCAGGGAGGTGGAGGTTGCAGTGAGCCAAGATCGAGTCACTGCACTCCAGCCTGGGTGATAAAGTGAGACTCCATCTCAAAATAAAATGAAATAAAATAAAAATTAAAAAATAAACTATATCGAACAAAGTTCAGCAAGAGTTTAGAAGAAAAGCATTAATTATACCAAAATAGTAGGCTTTAGGAAGGATGTAGGATTTGAATAAAGCCTTGATGAATGAGTAGGATAAACAGCAAGGGTAAGGCATTTGGGCATTTATATAGATGTATATGTAAATAACTGAGAAGGGTACACAGCAGCATGGCTGAAAATGTAATGGGAGGGAAGGGAGATTTGCTTTACTGGACTGGCAGATGAAGGTTATCAAATCAGAGTAAATGACAACTGTAATACACTAATAACATGAATAGCTAACATTTGTTGTGTCTTACTATATGCCAGGCTGTATTCCAGGCAGATGTACAGGGCGATTATATATATATATATATATATATATATATATATATATATATACACACACACACACACACACATACATACATATATATCTCTCACACACACATAACACATATACACATATGGATATATTATACATATGTATTTTATATATATATCCATACATGTATATAGGTATCTCACACACATATATATTGCATATATACATGTATGGATATATACATGTATGTATACATGTGTGCATGTGTATGCATGCACGCATATATAGGTATCATTTTATATATATGCATGCATATATAAGTTATCATTTTAGCATTTAATCCTCATAACAAACCCTACAAAGCAGATGCTGCTACAAGACCCATTTTCCAGATTAAATAACAGAGGCATACAGTGTTATATAACCTTCCTAATATCATAAAGAGAGAACTTCGTGGGATTGGAACACAGGCAATATGACTCTGCTGCCCAAGATCATGGCCTTAAAGATTTTGCCATCTATAAAAATAATGTCACATTGGCAAAATTCTTTCCTAGAATACATCTTGCAGGGTATAGAGTACAATCTCTAAAGTTAATTGAATTCTCTGGGTTTCTCCTTGAAACTTCCGGGAATAACCAGTTGTAGAGGCTCCCAAAGATACGAGGTTTGATTTCAAGACACGTAAGTGACAGAATGATCAAGTTTAGAAAATTTTATTCATTATCTGCACTAGTGGCTGTGCATTAGTCTCCAAATTCAGTACTTAGTACAGGAAGTTCTGCAATTATAATTGGGTTATATCCTAAAACTTTATTTTTAATTTATTTGGAACTTGAAATACATATTCCCATAGAAACAATGCTATAAATGGTGGCTTAGTTTTATACCCACACCCTAAAGACATAATGGAGCTGTATATTAAGCCTAAAAGTGCAGTAGTAGTATTTGTATCAACAGCACTGACAAGACACCAAGAAGCAGTGTGATACAGCAATGCCTATTATACTGAAGCCTCAAAGACAGGGACAAGGCTTAATGGCCTTTGTGTTCCTTGTGCCTAGCACACTCTTCCCACATAGTTGACACTTAATACATGCTTGTCAAGTGAAAGAATTAAAAAAAGAATCCAGAGAATGTACACTGTTTGAATACAAACTCTACCGCTAGTTTAGCTATGCAGGAACTTCTTTACTTCTTTAAGCCCACTTTTCACATCTATAAAATTGGGATAATCATACTTCTCACAGGACTCGTAAATAAATTAGAGATGACAAATGATCCTTTGCCTTTTCAATCTAAGCACAGTACAATTTTTTTTAAATAATGTCATAATTACAGTTTATAGAATTTTATGAAATGATCAAGTTCAACCCACTGCTTTATAGATCAAAAAGCAAACTGAGGCGCTAAGAAGTTAAATGACATGTTCAAAGTCACATTTAGTTTTAGTGGCTGTCAGCATAAGACCTTGGTCTCCTTAGTCCTGGTCTAGGGCTCTTCATACTACTCTTAACTGCAGCCTACACCTATAGCGTCACCTGGCTGGCTGTTTTCTCCTCCGAAACAATTGTGTTATGCTGAAATATAGTCGTTGTTCAAATTTGCAAGGGTTGTCTGCATCTAAATAAAATGGCCTCAGACTGTTATGATTTTGGAGATTGTGCTTTGTTGGCTGGTTAGTATTTTTCTGTCTCCTTACTTGCAAGCCAACAGCTGTCACTTCTAAAAGGTGTGCTGATCTCCTGCGGCCCACCATTTCAATCTCTTCTTGGCTGTGAAATTAGACAAAAACTTATTGAAATTGAATCTACATATTTTTCGAAGACCCAGGGAAATGCTCATAAGAAAGACATCAAGTTTTAATTCCTGAACTTTGTTGACAGGCGATCAAATTTCCTTCCTCTTTTGCATGAGGCCAAGGCCCTGGATAGCTGAGGCTGCCAACCAAGTAACTTACAAATAAGTGAGATGTTTCTGTAGTTCAGTTGCATTATAGTTCTAAGAAATGAACTTATCCACACAGAAAGCAGAAGGAACACAGTGGCTTCTGGAATATTCCTCTCTCCCTCCAGAAGTAGAGGAGGAAAAGTACATTTTGATCCATTCATCCTGAAGAGGCAGCACAGCATCTTCTGACCACCAGAGGGCACTGTGTAAACAGTAAGCACTTCTCAGCTAAAAGTGCTTTACCAGGAAGTCCCTTATTGCACATGGCATTCGTATTCTTAGGGTTCGTTTTGTAGGACTTCTATTTCAAAGTGCTAATTCTGTGGACTTAGATTTTGTCTAGAACACACTTAAAAATGCTCCGCCCCCCCCCCGTCTCAGCTGCCACCACTACATACCAATCACCCAGACTACTTGGGAGCTGCCTAGAATTTCTCCCTCATAATCAACCATTAAGTATTGCCGATTTTCCCATTAACTGTTTCTCAAAACTGCCCATCTATTCCATCCCTACCTTCCCTGCCCACATGAGGCCTCTATTATCACTCCTGAGTTATTAATATAGGCTCCTCAACCAATCCCTCAAATCATTCACTCAGATAATTCTTTTTTCTTCCCAGAGCAATGCTGTTTTGACGATTCATGAAGAAGAAAAATCAGATCACACTATTCTACCATGGTTCCCCTCACATAGCCTCAGGCTAACGTATAAAATCATTATTGAAGCATACAAAGCCCCCATGCCCACCCATCTAGTCTTACATGTTTAGCTACTTCCTGCTTCAATCTTCATGTTCAAGCAACATAAAACTGCCTGTCACCACCTCCACCCTCCTCCACACACACTCAGTATACTTCATGTATTTCTTACCTTCCCTCCAGTTTTACTCATGCCGATTGGTTCTTTGGGTCTGAACCTCCCACTATCATTTAAAAATCAGTTTATCACCTCCTGCAGAAAGCCTCTGTAACACCTTTCTCTCCCACTATGTGAGGTTTTGATCTCACTGTGTATTATCTCCTTATTTTGCACTTATTACACTATATCTTAATAATCAGAACAGCTACATAAAGCAGGCATTAAAGCACAAACTAACTAGACTGCCTGGGTTCAAATTCTGGCTCTGCCGCTTATTAACTGTGTGACCTTGAGTAGGTTGCTTATTCAATTCGTGCTTCAATCTCTCATCTAAGTAAGGATGGTAATCCTTTCTAGCTCTTAGAGTTATTATGAAGTAGTATTTCTCACAGAGTAAATGCTAAGTAAGAACTCACTATAATTATGTAGTAGTCTCCCCCATGAGATTGTGAGCAACTTTAATGTGAGGACTTTGGCTTTCTCATTTCTCTGGAGTATTAAGTATTCAGTAAATGTTACTGAATGAATAACTAGTGAGGCAGCTCTTTCTATGATGATGGGAGGGATTGCCCAGTTTCCTTCTTTGAGCAGATCCTACACATTTTTATAAAAATTGTATTGTTTCCAATTTTGTGGCTCCAGTTTTGTTTAATTCAAACCAAAATCCTGAAAACATCACTCATAATTAAAATTCAGCAAAATGAAACCAGTAAAAAGTATCATAAAATGTACATTCATTCTAAGACACTTAACTCCATTCTTAAGCCTTACTCCATTCTTAAGCCTTAAATCTAAGATTCCCCCCATCCCAAATAACCTAACACAGTAAAAGCCTTGCCATTTCACACATGCTCTTCTTTTGCTTAGAACCTTTCCAATGTTCAACTAACTCTGGGAAGTTTTGTTTGTTTGTTTCCGAGACAGGGTCTGGCTCTGTCGCCCAGGCTGGAGTATAATGGGGCAATTTCAGCTCACTGCAACCTTCGCCTCCCAGGCTCAAGCATTCCTCTCAACTCAGCCTCCCGAATAGCTGGGACTACAGGTATGCGCTACCACACCCAGCTAATTTTTGTATTTTTTTGTAGAGACAGGGTTTCTCCATGTTGGTCAGACTGGTCTCAAAACTCCTAAGACCAAACAATCCACCTGCCGAGGCCTCCCACGGTGCTGGGATTATAAGCAAGAGACACTGTGCCTGGCCTCTTTGGGAAGTTTCTTCTGATCTTAGGGTGAGGCAGATGTCTCTCTTCTGTACTGCCAAAACAGCCTATACATACAACTATATGGTACCAATAATGCATCATCCAAACTGGGATGCCCTATTTATTACCACACTTAAGGCAGGTATTGCAATTACTTGGCTCCTGCTTTATTGTAAGCTCCTTGAGATTAGGGCAGTATCTTAGTCATTACCAAATGTCTGACATTTAGTTGATATTTGATAAATTTTTGAATGAATAAATGTTTAAACAGGTTTTATTTTGCTTATCAATTTTTTGTTTATTTCAATCACGGCAACTTTTATATAGGGGTTGAAAAGTTACAAAGGATTTTCCCATACATTATACAACTGATCTCACAACCACCCTGAGATAGGTATTTTTATTATCCTCATTTTGCAAATGAAGAAACAGGTTCAGTGGTTGACTTCCCTGAAATTGCTTATCTTGTAAGTAGAAGCTGAGACTCTTGATTCAAAGCCCTAAGTTTCAGTTTGTGTAAACCAGACAACACTCTTCTGAATATGACTATTAACTGAAGTGCTCCTTTGGAACATTCTAAGCCTCCCAGAGTCCCCTTGTTCATAAATCTAAAAGCTCTCATCATTCTCTTACTGCCCCATCTTGCAGGGAGAATGTCGTGTCCCTTCCCTAAATCCCCATCCATTTGCTGACTTCCACTGTCCACCAAAGCATGCCCTCTTCTAATACTTCAGATTCAAAGTGGGAATGGAGTTCTTCAGTTATCTCTAATTAGGACTGCATGCATCTCATATAGACAAAAGAAAATCTAGTTGATAATTCTTTAATCTTCAAATTTTATTTTGAAAACAATTTTAAATTCAAAGAGTAGTATAAAAACCACCCAAGTTCCCAACATCCTCAAATAACCAATGTTGTAATTAACATTCTATGTACTATTTTGGGGTTATGTTTTTAGATCATCATCAACTTCTTCACAGTTCATTCTTCTTAAATACATATGGCTAAGAAGTGAGTCTCTGCTGCCCCCTCCCCAATATCAGTCTCTCTCAGGCCACATCTGAAAACAGTGATTGACTTTTCTTTCCTCTAATTTCCTTTCATATGTTCAGCATGCAATCTTTGGTGCTGATCAAGAGGGAGCCCCTTCCCTTATCAGCACAGGGATATACTGACAGTGGTCTTCACAGCAAATATACGTACACCTTCCTAAATTATGAAACTCTCTGTAAAGGTGAGGGTTTGGTTTTGTTTTGATGCTATAAATCAATCCATCAGATGCTAGACAACAACATTAACATGAACAAAGTATGAAAACAAGCCCACCCTCGTACAGTCAGTACTTAATAAGGACAAATCTAAAATAGCAGCCCAGTTATATTTAAACTCTCAGGTCTGTTACTTAATCAAATAATTTTAAATTAGCCCAATGCAAAACACTCCCCTTTCCTCTACCTGGCAATTCTTACCAACCTGAGTAATGTGAACACAGAACATGAGTCCATGAATCACCACAGGCCATCCCCAGGCAGAGTGAGGCACACACAGCAGCATGGCTGTGATCAAATGTTGCTTCTCGTGTTTTAAACAAGGAATTGATTGTACACAGTGATTATCTCTGGAGAGTGGGAGTCAAAATGACTTTCATTCTTGCATTTTATGTACTTCAGTATAGGCTGGATTTTTACAAAGAGCAAGGATTTTATAATAAATTATTTCCATATGGAGAAAAAATAGACATGAGTAACCCTTAATTTGGTTCACATAAGAGTATAAGAAAATAGCGTGAGATACTAGCACAGAAGAAAATGTCAGAAAACATTCTATAGAAACCAAAGTGACCTCTCAAGAAGATGTTTCTCAAATATACCTCAATTTTTTGGGAAGACAACAGATTGCAGCTTAACAAAAATCTATGGGAATTTTTCTGTATTTCTATACCAGATAGTTTCCTCCCCTTTGTACCAGAAGATGAATAGCAAACGCTTAGTGCTCTTCCTGGCTAGAGGGCAAGGCTGAAAGCAGGTACTTCTTTTCTCATGCACATTAGAAAGGGAAATGGTGCTGCAAAGAACATGAGATACTCTTAAAAAGGTCCATGAACTGTATCTTCCCCACAGCCTGGCAAAAGAGGAGAGTGAGTAAACAGTACCAAAATTTAGCAGTGTTAAACTGAAATCAAAGCACAAGGTCAAAAGCAAGTGGCTGTGACTGTGCTCATGCTCTGCCAAAGCCCTGGTTAAACATGGTTTCTCTTTTCTCTGACAATGATACACCAGTCCCTTCCCCACAAAACCCCCAAAAAAGTAGGCCATCATGTTAGGAGTGGGAAGAACAGAAAGGCTTCAGGAAAGACTGCGCTGAGTTATTCAATATCATGAAAATGTGGTATTAATGAAGAAAGCCTGCTCATAAAATGAATGTAAGAGGTTAACTGAAGGCCCTATGGTAGACTTTGTTTATTAATCTTTGGAAAAGCTTTTCACCTCCACTATGCTTCAGTTTCCTGTTTTTTTCTTTTCTTTTCTTTTTTTTTTTTTTTTTTTTTCTCACCCAGGCTGGAGTGCAGTGGCGCCATCTCGGCTCACTGCAACCTTCGCCTCCCGGGTTCAAGCAATTCTCCTGACTGCTTTGTGAGTAGCTGGGATTACAGGCACCCACCACCACGCCCGGCTAATTTTTGTACTTTTAGTAGAGACGGAGTTTCCCAATGTTGGCCGGGCTGGTCTCGAACTCCTGACCTCAGGTGATCCGCCCACCACAGCCTCCCAAAATGCTGGGATTACAGGTGTGAGCCACCGCGCCCGGCCCAGTTTCCTGTTTCTTTAAGAGAAGGAAACCCCTCACTAGCTCCCAAAGTCATCCAGTTCTTATTGCGACTTTATTAGATATCCAGAAAGTGATTCAAAAGCAAAGTTTTGAGGTTCTGAGCAAATGATGGCCAGCCATCATGCAAGCTTCATCTTTTTTGTACTCAATTCTCCCCGTTTCTCCAGGTCATATCTATTTGCACTGACAAAACTTCATAGAGTCTAATTTCTCCATTTCAAAGAAGACTGTGACTTGCTTTGTAAGTTATGAGAACTACACGATGCTTCACCAAATCTGCTCCAGAGTCCCTCCAGCTTTAGCTCAAGACATTGATTCTAGGTTGCCTCAAAAAGCCTCGGACTAGTCCTTGGGTTCGAGTGTCAAAGCTGTTCTTGTGATACATACCGTATGGAAATATACTAACACCAATGAAGAATTGCACGTACCGCCACGCTGAATAATCGATTGAAGAATATTATCACATACATACAAATGTCCCGGAAAACGTCAAGGATTTTCATCAACCTCTTCCTGACGCGCCCAATTTAGAAAATGTCATGTCAACCCTTCAGATCATGTACACGCGTTGCTTAGGTAGAAAGGAAGACTGGGTGGGGTGGCTGAGCTCAGAACCTGCCTACATACTTTAGTAGTAACGACTCCCGTTCTGCATCCAACATTTACCGAACTTCTAGTAAGCGCCCACCACTGCAAGCGAAAGCACTTCCTTCTCAGGAAACATCTTTTCCACTGAAAATTCCCAAACTCAGACCTTCCACTTTTTGCTGAACAAAAAGCGTGTGTGCCAGCGAGAGGGGGTGGGAAAGAGCGTAGCGAGAATGTGCACGGCTCTTACGCCTCCTCCCTCGGAGCGCGCCCAAGTCTGCAGCCTGGGGCTCCGGGACACTTCCCCTCCCACCCGCCGCGGAGCCGCAGCTGTAAGTTGAGAGAAGCGGGCTCTGGGCACGTCAATCAACCGCGTTCTCCCGCCTCCCGTCTACACCTCCCCTCCCCCCTTGAAAAAAATAAAGGCAGAGAAAGAAAGAAAAGAAGGTAACTAATTTGGGAACTAGTCTCCGTAGGGGCTTCGCCTCCGACCCGGGGAGGCCGCAAGCCCGGGACCTGACGCGCCGGCAGCAAGCAGGCGGCCTGGCAGCCGCCCGTCGCCGGATCCTTGCGGCGCGTTCGCCGCGCTCCGGCTCCCCGCACGGGTCGGCGCCGCTCTGCCCCCGCACTCCGCCAGGCCCACGGCCCGTAGCCCTCCGGCCCGGGCCAAAGTTGCGCGAATAGCCCCACAACTGGCAAATACTTACCGGCCGCAGCAGGAACCAGAGCTGCGGAGATTTTAGGGAGTTTAAGGCAAATCAGTCGCGGGAAAGGCGGGCGGAGGCGAAGGGGCCGCGAGCTGCAGTGGCGGCGGCGCGCGGCGCTCGGGCTGGGCTGCGCGGAGAGGCTCTGGCTCTGCCAGGGACTGTGCTGCAACAAAGGACTTCCGCTGCCGCACAGCCGCGCCTGCCGCACCGCACTGAGCCGGCCCCGCTTACGCGGCGACTCCGGGTCTGCCCACCAGTTCGCTGCGGCGTCCGCCAGCCTTCCCCTCCCTCTCGCCCGCCCACCCACTCTGCCGCTGGCTGACTAGGGGCACCCGCGGTCGCCTGTTTGTTGCAACAAGTTTCTGCGTCGGGCTCCTAGGAGGCTGGCGCAACCCGCACCGCGGGGGCCCGTCGAGGCGACGGCGGCTTGACCACCCCTCTCGCCCCTCTCCCAAGGTTAGGCTTGGGACCTCCTGCCCCTCCTCCTGTTTGCACAGCTGGATGGGACTGGGCTCCTCCCGACTCCCCAGGGCAGGATGCGAGGCTGCTTTCCCACTCCGTCCAGATGTCAGACCCCTGCCCTGTTGGGCCCAACAGCTGGGCCGTCCCTCGCAGTCCACCTCGGGTGCTCCGGCAACCTCACCCTGTCCCGTTGGTTCAGGGTCGCCCAGTCCCCGCGCTCCCTCACCCCACCATCCGCGGGCCTGTCCGCCTCTGGCCCTTACTCACTTCCCCCGCCAAGCCCCACCTCGCCTAGCCCGCCTCTCCACCCAGGCTCCCGCGGCTCGCCCTCTCTGGCCCGGCGCCCTCATCCCTTCCCCAGCGAACACGCGGGCGCATCCTTCCCCACCCCCACCTTCACCCCAGAACTGAGGGGGTGCCTGTGCTTTTGCACACCCTGGGGAAACTCCCCGGGTCACGCGGTTGTTTGTGGGGAGCCTGTGACGCTCAGACTTGTCCCTACGCTTCCGCCTACAGAGTCACGACTGCGAACTGTAGCGGCGGCGCTCAAAGCTCAGGCCGACCCCCGCCCGGCCACTCAGTCGGGCGGGAGGGCGCGCACGTATGCACGCACGCACGCACGCACGCCCTGGCCCCAGCGCCCTTCATTCCCCTGTAACCAGGCACGCGATC
This sequence comes from Cebus imitator, assembly GCF_001604975.1. Classification (NCBI taxonomy): domain Eukaryota; kingdom Metazoa; phylum Chordata; class Mammalia; order Primates; family Cebidae; genus Cebus; species Cebus imitator. The sequence continues at coordinate 5,770,374 of NW_016107398.1, read as the reverse complement.
ACGTGGGACCATCGCGGGCTGCTGGCGCGGGAAGCCGCGCGAGAGCGGCCCGCGGGGTGCGTGAGCCAGCGCCACCGCTTGCCGTGCGTGGCGTGGGAGCCCGCCCCTCCTGCACGGAGGAGTCGGCCTGCCGCCGCGGCGGCGTCTGGGTAAGCGACGCGGCCCAGCCCCTGTGGGCTGCCCCGGGTTCAGTCCCTCCCGCCGCGAGCCGCCCAGGGCGGCGGCCTGCAGCTTCACCGGTCGCGGGACAGATGCAAGTAGCTGGGGTGAGGGGTGTTTTTGGTCCGATTGAGATGTCAGGCAGGGCACAGGAGGAAAATAGCACCCGCGAGTGAGCGCAGGGCCGACGGTGCCCAGAGCCACCCTTCGCTGCTCCTCGGAGCAGCCGCCGGGGCCTGATTCTGGGTGGCGCACGGGGTGCCGCGAAGGCGCGGAGCCGTCCCCGCTACGGGTCCAGGTGCGACCCCCAGCAGGGAACCCCCAGTAGGCCTGCGCCGTCTCCCGGCTAGTGCCGACCCCACTTACGAATGGGCGACTTTCCAGATGCTACGAGGACGCTGCGGCTACTGTTCCTACTCCCAGCTTGTGATTACATAGTTTTTAGGGCAAGAAGACTCTCCGCCCTGGCCCTCATAATTGATTTCTTTTTTATCTTCAAATTGTGTTTATCTCGTTTTAAGCAAATCCAGTTTTTCTTTTTGAAACTTGCACCATGTTATCATCGCCTTCTCTAGCACTCATTATTTGGAGTAATCAGGTGTTATCAGTTGCGGAGGCAGCGCATAAGGCAACCTAGTACCTGGAACCCGATAGCACCTAACATGTTTCCACAGTTAGCGCCTGGATCTCCCTAAGGGATTAAATGTAGCATTCTCTCTTGAGACTCAAGTCCTTATGGCTGAGCTGTTGATTCTCTCACAAGATTCTGGCAAGTGGGTAAAGTACGCTTTGGAATCTCAAATTTTAGAGCCGAGAGGTGGTGCCTTATAAAATCTGTTTCATTCCTCTCGTTTTACAGAGAAGACACCAGGCATGAAGAGCGTGATGTGGCTGGAGCTAGCTACATTTCTTGATAGCTAGACTCCAAGACTCCAGACTCCTTGGTGATTGCACTCTCCACCATGCCAGGACTGCAGTGCCAGTTTAACCCACTCACCTGCAGAGAGTGTATCTGCCGGAGATCATTATACTTGGGTTGATTCAGGTCATGGAGAAATCAGGCATGGCCACTATGTGATGGCTCTGGAATAGTGGAGTTGATAGTATTTCTAGGTGAGGTAGGCCGCCTATGGTGTATTTTTGGAGCTAAAAGCCTACACCCCCCCGGGACTCCCCCAAAATTTCATTGCTATTCTCTGCAAAAATAATGATCATTTACAGCCTTGGTTGCTTCCTTTTGTTAAGGCATCAAAGTCTTCTCTAACAATCTGGATATATTTTAGTTAAGGGTGAATCATGAATCCATGATTGGACATCAGCTTCTTAATAAGGAACAGAATACTGATGGGATAGAACAGGAAATAGATTAGTTCTGAGAGCTGGGAATCAGTGAAATATCAAGGTATGGTCGGGAAGAAAGCAGAGAGGGACCACATAACCTGCTACACCGTTTTTGTCCAGACTTCCTTGAATGTCTTATTTGCATGTAGTAGAGATGGATTCTGCCCAAGTTGGGCCGCTGTTTACTTAGTAGTTGCAGTGGGCCAAGTCTAATACTGGCCGATTTCATAGATGAACTTTGTATCTTTACCAAAAAGGAGATGGTACTGTCTTCATGTTACTAGCCTGAAGAAACAGGCTCATTACCTGGCTGTGGTGATGTATACATTTGCAGTAGAATTTAAGATCACTTATCTCTCAAGTCCAGTCAGTGCGCTTTTGCATTATGTCTTGCTCCTGCTTCAGCCAGGAAGGGAATGAGAATCGCCTGTGGCTGATTTATTGGCGCCTGTGGTTGCCCAGAGAGGCCAAGCAGGACTTTCAGCTGCCCTCTATGCCTTACAAAGTGGAGCTGTGAGCTTCCACCCTATCTCCTGAGGGGAATGTGAAGGAGCCAGGCTGTCTAGCTGGGGGGGAGGGGCCCAAGTGCCTTGGCCGTAAAATATCCTGGCCAGGGCTGTGCTGGGAAGTGTTGCATAATGCCCTCCCCACCACTGAACCAAAGTGATTTATTTACTACCGTCCGTAACTGGTGCCTGACCAACTTGTCCATTTTAGCAATAACAGGGTATGGGGGTTTTATATGATTGCAGGTTTTTTCCTTGTTTTAAAAAAGCAGTGCAGGTGCTCTTATCTTGATAAATTATAGTGCTTTCTACACCACTTCCTGTGCCCCTTTTCTGCATATTTATTCCAAATAGCATGTGAACTTCAGTCTTTTAAGAAGAGAAAGCTAAGAAAGTACTCCTTCAGTTTATTAGCACAAGCTATGGAGACAGACCTGGCTTTTTATCTCCACTTTATACCGTTTGCTAATTGTGTGTCCTAAGCCTAGGATTGTTCCTTATTTGTAAAATGGAAATGAAAATAATACATTAGTCATCACAGTGAAGATTGAAAGAGATAATGTATATAGAGCACTTAGCACAAGGCCTTGCATGTAGTATTTATTTATTATAATAATAGGTTTTGAAAATAACCAGAATAGTAGTAGCATCCCTAAGAAAGGAAAGATTTTGCTACTTTAACCTACTTAGGGATAGAGGAGGAAGAAGAAAGTGTATGAAGCAAACATCAGTTTCAGGATTATTGATTAAATTTATTTACACTTCTTCTTTTTTTTTTTTTTTTTCTGAGATAGAGCCTACCTCTGTCACCCAGGCTGGAGTGCAGTGGTGTGATCTCGGCTCACCGTAGCCTCCGCCTCCCATGTTCAAGCTGTTCTCCAGCCTCAGCCTCCCTAGTAGCTGGGATTATAGGTGCCTGCCACCACACCTGGCTACTTTTTGTATTTTTAGTAGAGAGGGGGTTTCACCAAGTTGGCCAGGCTGGTCTTGAACTCCTGACCTCAGGTGATCCACCCTCCTTGGCCTCCCAAAGTGCTGGGATTACAGGCATTTATTTACACTTCTGCTTTCCCTTTGCTAGCAGGAAAAGGAATTTTCTTTCCCATTTTTTTTTTTTTTTTGCCTTAGTTGGAGAAAAAGTTCTTAGAGTATTAAGTCAGTTATTTTTCTAATTCATTTCTTCTCTGTTTACAAATCAGTCATGCGTGGATGTTTTGTTCCTTCTGCAGGCACTTTAAGCAAAGGGTTTTATTAGCCCACTTGAGTAATGTGTTCATGGGAGTATAGTTCTGTTGCAAAAAAAATATTGGTTTACCTGTATCCAGAAGTTTTAGCCACTCTTGTCTGTACTGTGTTCTAGGTCTGTACTAGCATTGTCGTTTTCCAGCTTTTTCCTGTCCTTTGAGTACCTTATTTTTTCTTTCAGAAATTTGGTCTGTCTTTAATGGACTAGGAAGAATCCTTCCTTTTTTTCTCAGAATTCTGATTTTTTTTAAAGGTCTGTTAACAATTTGCCCTTACTGTTGTTAGTATGCTGTGTGCTTGGCTCTATCAGGCATCCTACAGCGTCATGTTGGTTAGATGGGAGTTTGAGATGCTTGGAGGTTGGCTATGTCTGTTAACAGGAAGGAGGCCTCCAAACTAACATTTCCCGGTCCCATTAAAGGTTTCTAGAGCATAACTACTCTTCCTGTTTCATCTACCATGTCCACTTCATACCCTCTCCGCTGATATTCTCAGTAGATCTTAATGAGCAGATGTCTGGAATTACAGCAGAATTTACCTGAAACTGTATTTTCAGATTTGGAATTTCTGTATCATTTTTAGATGTTATGAAATCTAATCTAGTTGTAATGGAGTAAGTAAATATTTCTTTTTCCTAAATACTATTTGAAAAGAAGTCTGAAAATAGTGTATTCCTCCACCTCCCCACCCATGCCCATCCTGCCAGTTTAGGAGCACTTTCGTTTCTTTCTTTATTTTTTTTTTTTGAGACGGAGTTTCACTCTTGTTACCCAGGCTGGAGTGCAATGGCGCAATCTCGGCTCACTGCAACCTCCGCCTCCTGGGTTCAGGCGATTCTCCTGCCTCAGCCTCCCAAGTAACTGGGACTATAGGCGTGCGCCACCATGCCCAGCTAATTTTTCTATTTTTAGTAGAGACAGGGTTTCACCATCTTGACCAGGATGGTCTTGATCTCTTGACTTCGTGATCCACCTGCCTCGGCCTCCCAAAGTGCTGGGATTATATGCATGAGCCACCGCGCCCGGCCTAGGAGCACTTTTGTTTCTTAATCTGGCCAGTATTTTAGTTTAAAGTTAGAATTACAGTTGTTGATATTTGTTCATTTAATGTAGCCCGCATAATTTCCACACTTTGAACACTTATGAAATTGCTTATTTGTAGAGACTAGTATAAAGTTGTTCTATCTTACTTAGTGTGAACTAATGCAGAGTTACTACAATCTAGAAAGTAAAGGAGGTTTTTATAGTCTCTTAAATATCAATGTAATTGTAGTGTGTGAAATACTCTCTGGAGTTTCCTTGGTCCCCTGTTCTTCTGAGGCAGTGGTTCTTAACTGAGGTGTCATGTTAGAATCACCTGGGCAGCTTTTTTAAAAAAGAATCTCTGGGCCAGGCAAAGTGGCTCACCTCTGTAATCCCAGCACTTTGGGAGGCCAAGGCGGGAGGATCATGAGGTCACAAGGTCGAGACCATCCTGGCCAACATGGTAAAACCCCATCTCTCCTAAAAAATACAAAAAGTTAGCTGGGCATGCTGGCACGCACCTGTAGTACCAACTACTCGGTAGGCTGAGGCAGGGGAATCACTTGAACCTGGGAGGTGGAGGTTGCAGTGAGCTAAGATCATGCCACTGCACTCCAGCCTGGTGACAAAGCAAGACTCCATCTCACACACACAAAAAAAAAAGATCCTGTGCCTCACCCCTAGCAATTCTGTTTGGGCTAAGTCCGGGTTGGGACTCAGAGGTCAATATAGTTCTGCATAGACGGTTTACAGTGTAGTCAGCAGTAAGAGCCTCTGTTTCAGGATAAAATGATTTCTACAAACATTCTTTCATTCTCTGGGTAATTAAATGTCACATGTCTACAGTCATGTGAAAGTTCCATTAAAAAGTTAGTTGCTATATAAAGTCTTTTATCATATGGCACTTGGAATATTTTGCTTTTGCCTTTGTATTTATAGCCATGAGTAAGTAGCTCAAAAAAACTGTACGTATTCCTCTGCCAACTTTCTTGACTCCTTGTCTGAATTATAATTCATCATAAGGTCTCAGTGGTAAGCATTGACAGAAAAAATATCTAAGACTGTTTTCCTGTAGAAACAGTTGTCTTGCTCTTTTTTTTTTTTTTTTTTTTTTTTTTTTTTTTTTTTTTTGGG
>NW_016107398.1:5726678-5762563 GCF_001604975.1 Cebus imitator | reverse complement strand
AAAAAAAAAAAAAAAAAAAAAAAAAAAAATAGTGTAGGGCAGTAGTTCTCAAAGTGTGGTCCAAGGATCCACTGAAGGTTTCATGGGTCAATAAGGATCTCCCTTATATGAGACCAGATTCTCAATATACTTGAACCAAAACAACATATAACAACAGACTGAATGCAGAATCAGATAAGAGAGTCCAGCTGTATCCGTTAACGCCAGATATTAAAGAGGATTGCAAATTGTAAATTAATACCACTCTTCTCACTTATTTTTGAAAAAAAAAATTTTTAGGAAAAAATAATGTGTAATGGGTTTATTATTTTAAATAAATATTTTAAAATTTAATTTTAAATATGGTAAATATTGATAAATATAATCTATATAAAAAGCTCTTCACAATCTGCAATACTTTTTTGTTGTTTTGTTTTTTGAAAGACTCTGTCACCAGGCTGGAGTGCAGTGGCACCATCTTAGCTCACTACAGCCTCTACCTCCTGGGTTCAAGTGATTCTCCTGCCTCAGCCTCCTGAGTAGCTGGGACTGCAGGCACGTGCCACCACGCCCAGCTAATTTTTTTATTTTTAGTAGAGACGAGTCTCACCATGTTGGTTAGGTTGGTGTCGATTTCTTGACCTCTTGATCTGCCCACCTTGGCCTCCCAAAGTGCTAGGATTACAGGCGTGAGCCACCACACCTGGCCCACAATCTGTAATACTTTTTAAAGAGTGTAAGTGGATCTTGAGACCACAGCTTTTTAGAACGGCTGATAAACAGTAATGGTTGAGTAGGGCTGTTCTGCCTATGGAGTAGCCATGCTTTTATTCCTTTATTTTTTATTTATTATTTTTTTAAAGAGACAGTGTCTCACTATGTTGCCCTGGAGTACAGTGGCTATTCATAGGCGTGATCCCACTATGGATCAGCACGGGAGTTTTGACCCGCTCAGTTTCCAACCTGGGCTGGTTCACCCATCCTTAGGCAACCTGGTGGTCCCCCACTCCCAGGAAGTCACCATATTAATGCCGAACTTAGTGCTGACACCCTATTGGCATAGCACACTATAGCCCAGAACTCCTGGGCTCAAGTGATCCTCCAGTCCCAGCCTCCGGAGTAGCTGGGACTACAGGCACAGGCCACCCCACTCGGCTGTTCCTTTACTTTTGTACTAAACTTGCTTTCACTTAAAAAAAAGGTAGGAGGAAGGGGTAATGGTTGAATAGCTGCTATCAGGATCATTTCCTGCAGATAACAATAAACTTGATAAAAGTTTTTTTTTTTTTTTTGAAATGGAGTTTTGCTCTCGTTGCCCAGGCTGAAGTGCAATGGCATAATCTCGGCTCACTGCAACATCCGCCTCCCAGGTTCAAGTGATTCTCCTGCCTCAGCCTCCCTTATAGCTGGGACTACAGGTATCCACCACGATGCCCGGCTAATTTTGTATTTTTAGTAGAGACGGGGTTTCTCCATGTTGGTTAGGCTGGTCTCAAACTCCCGACCTCAGGTGATCTGCCTGCTTTGGCCTCCCAAAGTGCTGGTATTACAGGCATGAGCCACCGTGCCCCAGCCAATAAAAGTTTTAAAAATTACTAGATGGCATTTGAGAATTACAGAAACTAGATTGAGGTCTGCAATTGGAAGAGGAGAACAGCAATGAGTAAGCTTCCATTTTTATGGCTTGTAGACTGGCATAAGGTCCCCGTTGGTGATATGAGGAGGTTGCTACAACTCTAGGAACAACCTGTCATCTTTCTTGAAAAGGGCACAGAGCTCACAGTGATAATGCAGCTGGAAAGTGAGGAGGGAAATCCTAGAAAGAATGTTGGAGTGGCAGAACCCCCAACAATGTTTATAAACTCTGCTTGAATTTCTTGCAAACCCCTGAACTTTACATGTGTGGAGCAGCCTCCAAACAGCACACTTAAGGCTAAAGGAGCAGAGATTTCAGCTGCTGTCCACCATAGGGGAGGCAGAACTTTAAGTCCAGCTGAGGTGATTGTCTTCAAAAACAAAAACACTGACACTCTTTGGAGGAATATTACAGAATCTAGAGTCAATTATATTAATCACAATATCTAGGCTATGACCCAGAAACTATCATCCTAATCAATGGAGACTAACCCCACAATGAGCCGAAGGTTGGATTTAGCAGAGAAGATTTAAAGTAGCTATTATGACTATCCTCAAGGATATTCAGCAAAATGAGGTTGTATTTGTGAACAAATAGGACATCTCAGCAGAGAACTAGAAACTAAAGAATGAAATGAAAATTTTACATCTGAAAATATATCTGAAACAAAAAATATTGCATAGGTTTAACAGATCAGATATGACAGATAAGTCATTGAATTTGAGGATAGATTAATAGAAATCTAATCCGGAGTAGAGAAATTATTGTATATAAAAGTTCTTTGTAAACTTCAGTCCTCTGTTTAAGTTTCAGAATTTATTACTCCAAGTTTCTTTTATATGTAAAGGGAAGAGGTGCATTTGGGTCTTCTTTTGATGTGCAGCTCCCTTAATCTCCTGTCCTGTCCTCTCCTGTCTGGGTCTAGGCTTTATACCTTGCTTCTTTTTCTTCTTTTCTTTTTTTTTTTTTTTTGGAGACAGAGCCTTGCTCCGTCATGCAGGCTGGAGTGCAATGGATCTCGGCTAACTGCAACCTCTGCCTCCTGGGTTCAAGTGATTCTTCTGCCTCAACCTTCCAAGTAGCTGGGATGACAGACTTGAGCCACTACACCTGGCTAACTTTTATATTTTGGGTAGAGACGGGGTCTCACCATGTTGTCCAGGCTGGTCTCAAACTCTTGGCCTCAAGCGGTCCCCTTGCCTCATCCTCCCAAAGTGCTGGGATGACAGGCATTGGCCACTCGCTTGGCCTAGCCTCTGGTTTCTAACATCTCCTGCAGTCAGATATTTTGCCCTTGCTGCTTTCCTGTACTGTTGTCAGAGGTCACCAGGAATCTTTTGGTCAGTACACTCGACATATTCGTAATAGGCCTCACCTCCATGTCTCTCTTCAGTATTTTGCACCATTGCCACCTCTTTTCTGCAAGGTCATTGTCTTTCCTCAATGAAGGTGTTTTTTATTTCTCCTCTTCTGTCTTATTGTGTCTTTTCTGTTTTCCAAAAATTCATTCTTAGCTTTTTCCCTCTTATTTTATTCTACTTTTTGGTCTACTTTATTATTTTCATACTTGGTTACTTCAGCCTTGTCGTTTCAGAGGCCTCTTCTCCCTCTCTGGCTCTGCTGTCTCCAGAGCCCAGTCCTGCTGCTTCTGTCTGCTGATCACTAAACATTTCTACTTAGATGTCCTGGGGTAGACAACTGGAGCTCAGGCTGTCTGAAGTGAAACCTCCCTGCTGCTTTTTTTTTTTGAGGTGGGGTCTCCTCAAAACCTCTTATCAAGCCAGTTTCTATACTTCTTCTCTGGTGTTCTGGGACTCTGCCTTTATATCAACACCTAGCATGTGGCAGTTACTCTGAAAATGATATCTGAAGGAATAGATGAATTCTTCCAGTTACCCAAGTTGGAATTCTGAGACTCACCTTTGATTTGATCTCTGTGGTGACCACATCCAATCTGTTGCCAAGTCATGTCAGTTTTGTGTCTAATGTATCTCTTGTATTCCTTCCTTCATTCCCATTGCTATTACTCTGATATCCTAGTAGGCTCCTAGACAGTCTTTTCTTTCTCCATGCCTTTTTCCTTGCTAATATTTTTTATGTGTTGCTATTAGAGCAGTCTTGACTCATGCCTAATGATGGTGATGATGATAATGCCTAGTATTTATTAAACACTATGGGCCCCACTATCTAAGTGCATTATATCATTCCATTCAAATAACTTATAAGGTAGATACTGTCAATCTATATTTTATAAGTGAAACGGAGGCCCAGAGAGTTAATTGTCTTGCCAAGACCACGCAGCTAGTAAATGGCAGAGCTAGAATTTTAAGCTGTCTGATTTTAGTTCAAGCTTTAACTACCATGCTGTTCTTCCTCCCACAGAGTAGTGTAACTGATCATGCTGTTCTTACTCAAACATCTTACAGTTATATCAAACGCCCCACTACTTTTTAGTCTTATATTCAGTATCCTTTGTGAACTGACTCCATCTCATTATTTCTGTTACTTTGTTTTTTTTTTGTTCTATGCCAAACTGAATCTATTATCTAAATATTCATACCCTTCCCAGTAATTTTATTCATTTTATTTTTTCTACCTGTTTATCTCCCTCTCATAACATGTTTTGTAACTGCTCTGTGGCACTAAATGCATTTCTTTCTTTCTTTTTTTTTTTCTTTTTTCGAAATGGATTTTTTCTCTTTTTGCTTTGGCTGGAGTGCAATGGCGCGATCTCGGCTCACCGCAACCTCCGCCTCCTGGGTTCAGGCAATTCTCCTGCCTCAGCCTCCTGAGTAGCTGGGATTACAGGCACGCACCACCATGCCCAGCTAATTTTTTGTATTTTTAGTAGAGATGGGGTTTCACCATGTTGACCAGGATGGTCTCGATCTCTTGACCTCGTGATCCACCCGCCTCGGCCTCCCAAAGTGCTGGGATTACAGGCTTGAGCCACCGCGCCCGGCCTCTTTTCTTTTTTTTTTTTTGACAGATTTCACTCTTGCTGCCCAGACTGGAATGCAATGGTGCAATCTTGGCTCACTGCAACCTCCACCTCCTGGGTTCAAGCAATTCTCCTGCCTAACCTCCTGAGTAGCTGGGATTACAGGCATGCACCACCATGCCGGCTAATTCTGTATTTTTAGTAGAGACAGGGTTTCTCCATGTTAGTCAGGCTGGTCTCAAATTCCTAACCTCAGGTGACCTGCCTGCCTCAGCCTCCCAAAGTGCTGGGATTACAGGCGTGAGCCACCACACCAGCCTTATTTCATGTTATAATTATAGTTTGATGTTTTATCTTTCTTTTGAGCCTGTAATCTTGAGTGCAGCATCGGTAATTTTTTTCTGTCTCCATGCCTTGTACAATGCATGCTTTTACATGTTTTTTCTTTATTAAATTTCTCTTCAAAAATATCTGTTGAATAAGTGAAAAATTTAACTGTTACCCATAGACCATTAACCATAAGATTCCTGTATTGATGGCTTATTAGTGTGCTACGTCTCATTTCTCTATGATTCAGTAGTTCGTTACACTATATAGTAGGAAGAACTTGTGACAATGTTTGTGATCTGAGGGTTTGGGTTTTTTTTTGAGACAATGTGTAAGGCTAGTTTAAGATACTTCAGTTTGAACCATTTTATTGAATCTAAGACACATTTTTCACATGCTGAAATTGTCAGTATAGATTTTTATTTTGTTAGGCCGGGCGTGGTAGTTCATGCCTGTAATCCCAGCACTTTGGGAGGCTCAGGCAGGTGGATCACTCAAGGTCAGGTGTTTGAGACCAGTCTGGCCAACCAACATGGTGAAACCCCATCTCTGCTAAAAATACAAAAATTAGCCGAGTGTGGTGGCTTGTTCCTCTAATCCCAGCTACTTGGGAAGGTGAGGCAGGAGGATCACTTGAACCCAGGAAGCAGAGGTTGCAGTGAGCCAAGATTATACCACTGCACTCCAGCCTGGGCCACAGAGCAAGACGCCTTCTCAAAAAAAAAAAAAAAAAAATTATTTTGTTTTTTAAATCTTCCTGTAAATTCATGGTGTCATAGAATCAGGGAAATTTGTGAGTACAAATAAGTAGTGACTTGGTTAAATGGCCTCTTGGAACAATATTCATAATTTGGATTTTTGTTTATATTCTAAGAGTATAGGCTCAAGTCTCTGTAGCTTCTGTCATCTTATTTTATATTGTATTGCTGCTGAACGGCTTTTAAAAAATGAGATAAGAGGTAAGAGTTTTGCTATTTTTTTAATTGGGGGAGGAATGGGGAAACTTAGGTTTAAGTGGGATTTACTAGTAATGCATCAATGTAGAATTAAAAGGATCAAGTTGCAGGATTTCTAAAGTATAATATTATTTATGTAAAATTTTAAAACATGCTACCTTGTTAAAGGCTACATACTTATTCAGAAAGAATGTGGTTACATAAAAGAGAGTCATAAACACTGTATTCAGGATCCTGGTTGCTTTTGGAAGCAAGGTGTGTAGAGGGATAGAATGAGGGAGAGATGCCAAGAGGCTTTGTATTGTTTATGTTCTGGGCTGAGTAGTAGATGGGTGGGTGGGTCTTTGTTACATTGTTCTCTGTAACTCCTTGTCTATCTGAAATATTTTATAATTTTGTAAAATGAGGGGGAAAGGATACAGGTGGATATGTATTTGTATTAAATGTCATCTTAAAAGTTTGTGGTTTTAAGTTCAAACCACAGAGTTTCCCACTCACCTTGACTCTCCTTACTTTCCCTCCCAAAAGTGAACATTTTACTGGTTTCTTTTAACCTTTCCAGAGATGTGTACATAAACAAGAATATGTATAAATTTTTCTCCCACCTTTAAAAACTGAAGTAAATGCTCCACTCCTTTTACATAAATAGTTGTCTTCTTTATATAGTTTTACACTATTCTTTTTTAGCTTAATAAGATAACTTGGAGGCCGGGCATGGTGGCTCACCCCTGTAATCCCAGCAGGTGGATCACCTGAGGTCAGGAATTTGCGACCAGCCTGGCCAACATGGTGAAACCCCATCTCTACTAAAAATACAAAAATTAGCTGAGCGTGGTGGCAGATGCCTGTAATCCCAGCTCCTTGGGAGGCTGAGGCAGAAGAATCGCTTGAACCTGGGAGGCAGAGGTTGCAGTGATCTGAGATCGAACCATTGCATTCCAGCCTGGGCAACAAGAACAAAACTCTGTCTCAATAGTAATAATAATAATAATAATAAAACTTGGAGATTATTCCATATCAGTACATTAAATATGTAGTTTTAACAGATTCTGCTTTTTTTTTTTTTTTTTTTTGAGACAGGGTCTCGCTTTGCCTCTCAGGCTGAGGTGCAGTGGCATGATCATGGCTCACTGTAGCCTCCACCTTCTCAGCTCAGGCTATCCTGCTGCTTCAGCTATCCAAGTAGCTGGAACTAAGGCACGCACCACCATTCCTGGCTAATTTTTGACATGTAGAAAGCACTATAAGATGTTAGCTATTTTAATTTTATTACCGATCACTTAGCTTTCTGCTCCCCAAGCCACTGCCAATTTCCAGGTAGCTAACCCCACATTCCACCCTGACGTCCATAATAGACCCTGGTCTGTCTGGCTAGTGTGGAAACCTCATTTTCCTTTTCAGTGTCTGCTCTTTCAAAGGATGTTCTCCTGGCCATCCAGTGATGCCCTTTATACATCCAGTGATGCCTTCTGCCTAAAGTATCAGGCTTCTCTGCACAGCTAGGGTAGAGAAGATGATGTACAGTCTCACATCTGCCTGAAACTAGGGCACTTCTGAATGTCTTTGCTGCTTATACTCAGCTTCTTGGTCAGAATTCTACATATTGTTTCTTGTATAGGCTTTCCCCTCCAGTTGTTCCACCTTACCTTCTACTTTGGGAACCTACATGCTAATATGTGTCTGAATCCAGTTGAGATCGGGGTTTAAGTTCTTTCTTTTTCCTTCTTTTCTTTCTTTTTTTCCCTTTCCCTCTTTTTATTGAGACGGTGTCACTGTTGCCCAGGGCTGGAGTGCAGTGGTGTGATCACAGCTCACTGCAGCCTCGACCTCCCAGGCTTAAGTGATCCTCCCACCCCAGGCCCCCAAGTAGCTGGGAGTACAGGTGCATACTACCAAACCCAGGTAATAGTTTTATTTTTTGTGGAGATGAGGTTTCACTGTATTGCTCAGGCTGGTCTCGAATGCCTGGGCTCAAGCACCCCTCCCACCTCATCCTCCCAAAGTGCTGGGATTACTGGCATGAGCCACTGCGCCCAGCTTAAGTTCTTTCTCATGAGGCTTTTGGGCCACAAGTTAATTGGGAATGTGGCTTGACATTATTTTAAGGGTTCCTTAGCTACTGTTACTGATAGGTCGCCCAAACATTTGATGATAATTGGGAGGCCAGTATCCCCTGAGCACCAGAGGATCCCTGAGGAGCAGTGACATCTCTGCCCAACCAGGATACCCTGTTATGTTATTAACATTTATAGCTAACATCTGCATAGCAGTTTCCATTACAACATGATTTTCACATAAGTTATGTCGTTTCAGTATCTCATTTTCATTTTTCTTATGAGAAAACAAGATTAGAAACATTGTGTTCACTTAAATGGAAAAGGACAAGTCTGTCTTCATGTGTCGCTCATATCAAGCAATCTTCTTACCAGATTAAAAAAGATCATATTGTATGGTTCAGCAGAGTTATATCAGTTGTCATAATGGAGGAATTTAGTGTTAGCCATGTCTGCAGTGAAATTAAAAGCATTGAAAACTTGAGTAATTTCATTTAAATTTAGGTCTCCTTACTACTCTGTCAGTTTGTGTGAACTATATACAATTTTGTATTAATAAAAAATATATGTGTAAGCCTGACGTGGTGGCTCACACCTGTAATCCCAGCACTTTGGGAGGCTGAGGCGGGCCTATCATGAGGTCAGGAGATCGAGACCATTCTGGCCAACATGGTGAAACCCTGTCTCTACTGAAAATACAAAAATTAGCTGAGGGTGGTGGTATGTGCCTATAATCACAGCTGCTTGGGAAGCTGAGGCAGGAGAATCGCTTGAACCAGGGAGTTAGAGGTTGCAGTGAGCCGAAATCGCCCCACTGCACACCAGCCTGGCAACAGAGTGAGACTCTGTCTCAAAATATGTGTGTGTGTGTGTGTGTGTGTGTGTGTACATACACCTATCTTTATAAATTTGTTTTCCTTTTTTTAGAACCACAATGGACACTGCCAGCCATAGCCTTGTTCTTCTGCAGCAGCTGAACATGCAGCGAGAATTTGGTTTTTTGTGTGATTGCACAGTTGCAATTGGAGATGTTTACTTCAAGGCTCACAGAGCAGTACTTGCTGCTTTTTCTAACTATTTCAAGATGATATTTATTCACCAAACAAGGTAAGGATGTGTTTTTGTAAGTAAGAATTTTTAATATTGTAATTTATATAAGCTTCATTATAATATCATTTTGGAATCCTTTGTTATGGAGTCACCCTAAGAAGCAAAATAATAATAATTTTTTATACGTCAGTAATTAAACTCAGTGTGTAGGATCTGTAGTGGAAAATAATGAAAATAAGAATATTTATTGAAGGCTTATCCCATACCCAAGCACTAAGTATTTGCCCTATAATGTAAATTCTACTGTTATCCCTAATTTAGGGAAAAGAAAACTGAGACTGAGTTAAGTAACTTGCCCATCCAGAATTATATAGCTAATAAGTTAGACTCAGATGCAAAGTTGTCTGAAGCTATGTCTATGCTTTTAGTCACTGTTGTTAATTTTTATTTCATATAACACTTTCTTTATTATTTATTTACTTATTTGAGATGGAGTCTAGCTCTGTTGCCCAGCCTGGAGTGCAGTGGCACGATCTTGGCACACTCCAACCTTGACCATCTGGGTTCAAGCAGTTCTGCCTCAGCCTCCCGAGTAGCTGGGACTATAGGTGTGCGCCACCACACCTGGCTAAATTTTGTATTTTTTATAGAGACTGGGTTTCTCTATGTTGGCCAGGCTGATCTCAAACTCCTGACCTCAGGTGATCTGCCTGCCTCGGCCTTCCAAATTGCTGGAATTATCGGCGTGAGCCACCGCACCCTGCCTCATATAACACTTCCATAGCAAAGTTTCAGTATCATAATTCTGCCTGTCATATGGTCAGTATTACAGTTCAAGGGTCATTTGTTTCAAATATTTTTTCAAAATTATTTTGCTTTTTCAAATTTGGGTTACTTCAATGTATTAGGTATGTAGGGAGGGAGAAGGAAAGTGGTATTCAGATTCGAACCTTTTGGTAGAGTAGTTTTAGTCCATCCTAGAATGAAAGTGACAGAACACTTTATGTTTTTTTAAAGAACCTTACTTGAAATACTTAGGAGTCCAGCCTCAGTTATACATTTTAATTGTTAATTCATTCAAATATTTATTGAATAGGTTATTCAATATGTCAGGCACTGTGCTATGCCTCAGTGTACTAATCCACTCTTATGCTACTATAAGGACATACTTGAAACTGGGGTTTTGTTTGTTTGTTTGTTTGAGACTGAGTTTCACTCCATCGCCCATGCTGGAGTGCAATGGCATGATTTCGCCTCATTGCACCCTCCAACTCCTGGGTTCAAATGATTCTCATGCCTCAGCCTCTCAAATAGCTGGGATTACAAGTATGCACCATCACACCCAGCCAATTTTTGTATTTTTAGTAGAGACGGGGTTTCACCATGTTGCCCAGGCTGGTTTTGAACTCCTGACCTCAGGTGATCCACCTGCTTCAGCCTCCCAAAGTGCTGGAATTGCAGGCATGAGCCATTGTACCTGGCTCGAGACTGGGTAGTTTATAAAGGAAAGGGATTTAATTGACTCACAATTCCTCAGGGATGGGGAGGCCTCAGGAAACTTATAATCATGGCAGAAAGGGAAGCAAACACTTTCTTCTTCACATGGCGACAGGAAGGAGAAGAATAAGAGCCAAGTGAAGGGGGAAGCCCCTTATAAAACCATCACATCTCATGAGAACTTACTATCATGAGAATAGCATGGGGGAGCCACCCCCATAGTTCAATTACTTCACATCAGGTCCCTCCCACCACGTGAGGGGATTATGGGAATTACAATTCAAGATGAAATTTGGGTGAAGACACAGCCAAACTATATCACCCAGTAACAGGTAAATTATAATCTCTGCCTTTGAGTAATTCATAGTCTGATAGTTAATGCATGTAAAACAAATAATTGTGCTGTAATTGACCCTCTTGTGCCTCCATTTCCTTATCTATAAAATGCTAGAATTGTATATTCACCCCATGGGTACTAAGAAAATTAAATGGATTAATAATATTAAAATGCTTAGAATAAAGTTTTGCGCTGTTAGCTACTTTTGCTATTAATAGTACCTTAAGTGTGTCATAGAAGCATATACAAGGTAAAGTAAGGTTTCAGTAGCCCTATTTTGAGAAGGTTGGAACAGTCTTTACAGAGACCCTGGATTTTGAAGAATAAGGAGTTTTTCAGATGTTGTAGAAGAATGCAGGAATGTGCATCACAGGCAGAAGGAAAAAATGGCATGAAAACATATAGAGATTTGTGAACCAGGCCAGCACATTCAGACAACAGAATAGATCAGAATGATTGGAATATGTGGCACAAAGGGGAGAGGAGATTGGAATGGGGACAAGTAACGGGCAACCGTTTCTGCCAAATGAAGGAATTTCTTATCTGACCTACGTGTTAATTGTAGAATTGTAGATTACCTTCACTGTATTAGAAATGCCACCTTCAGATCAGTCTCCTGAGAGCTGTAAGTTGATTCAGCTCTCAATGCACAGGCACAATGCTAAACTGAACCCAGGTGATAGAAAGGTAGGCCTGCTATGTAGTATCTCTGTATAGAGCAACAAAAAATCATGTTATTAGAACTCTGAACTGATATTTTTTAAAACCGTGCTACAAACCACGTAAGTGGATAGGTTAGAACTAAGAGTGGAACCCAATAGAAGTCCTGAGATCTCAGGACCAAAGCAATGGATTGCCAGCGTACTGCCACCCAGGGCAATCTGATGCTCTCACATAAACTTCTGCTTCAGGGAAGGTAAGTCCATTCACTGATTTCACTGTTACTTGATAGCAACACTTCCTTCAGGTTGTCTCGATTCTAATTTTGCAGGGATGTGTCTGATTTCATATACTTATTTCCATCTATTTCCTGAATTATAGATTCACATGTAGAAATTGAGTTTGGATTATTTTTAAGCTTTTCAAAATTATACCTGTGTTCATTTGTGATGTATTTATTTATTTTTATTTTTAATTATTTGAGGCAGGGTCTGGCTCTGTTGTCCAGGCTGGAGTGCAGTAACACAGTCCTGGCTCACTGCAACCTCTGCAGTGACTCAAGTGTTCCTTCCACCTCAGCCTCCCGAGTAGCTGGGACAATAGGTGCATGTCACCACACCTGGCTAATTTTTTTTTTGTTTGTTACAAAAGCTATGTTGCCCAGGCTGATCTTGAACTCCTGAACTCAAGTGATCCACCTGGCTCAGCCTCCCAAAGTGCTGGAATTATAGGCATGAGCCACCATGCCCGGCCCCTCACTTATGATTTAAAGGACGCATATATGAATATATTTTGGAAGCCAAAGTAAGATTAGCATTATTTAGAATTTAAGTATTATCAATTTCAATAGATTTTTTTTTTTTTTTTTTTTTGAGACAGTCTCTTTCTGTTGCCTAGGCTAGAATGCAGTGGCATGATCTCATCTCACTGCAACTTTCACCCACAGGTTCAAGCAATTGTCCTGCCTCAACCTCCCTAGTAGCTAGGACTACAGGCATACACCACCACACCTGGCTAATTTTTTGTAGTTCTAGTAGAGACGGGGTTTCACCATGTTGGCCAGGCTCATCTTGAACTAGTGACCTCAGATTATCTGCCTGCCTCGGCCTCCCAAAGTTCTGGGATCACAGGACTGAGCTACTATACCTGGCCAATTTCAGTAGATTCTTTCAAAAGTTTTTAAGTATTTTTATTGTGGCTATAAACGTGTAAAATTTGCCATTTTAACCATTTTTAATTATACAATGCAATAGTGGTAATCATATTCACAATATTGTACAACCATTACCACTATTTTCAAAACTTTTTCATCACCCCAAACAGAAACTTTGTACCCATTAAGCAATAACTCCCCATCTCATTCTCTCAATCCCCAGAAACCACTAATCTACTTTCTATCTCTATGAATTTGCCTATTCTAGATATTTTATACAATACTCGTCCTTTTGTGTCTGGCATATTTTACTTTCATGATATTTTGGGGGTTCTCCATGTTGTAGCAGATATCAGAATAATATTCCATTGTATGTATAAGCCATCTTATATTTATCCACTCACTTTTGGTGGACACTAGGTTCTTGCTACCTTTGGCTACTCTGAGTAATGTTGCAGTGAACATTGGCATACAGGTATCTGTTTGAGTCCTTGTTTTTAGTTCTTTTGATTGTTTACTCGATAGACTGTTAAATTCCTTAAGAGGGTACCTATTTTATTCATCAGTTTTCTACCCTTGGCATCTAGTATAGTAAATATCACTTAGGAGTCACTCAATTAACGTTGAACTAATCAGAATATATGTCTTTGTTTCCTAACTTTTAAGCAAAAGATTGAATACATGAAGACTTTTTGCTAGGCCATAAAATGGGTATAAAATGAATTTAAGCATTTGTTGCCATGTTTATTAAGGCAGATTGCTAAGTTCAAACTTCTTAGGAAGAAATTGCTTTAGTCTCAGGCTATACTGTTAACAAAAAGGCCAACTAGCTTGTGTTTCATTTCGTGTGGATTTGTTTTTGTTTTTAACAGTGAATGCATAAAAATACAACCAACTGACATCCAACCTGACATATTCAGCTATTTGTTGCACATTATGTACACGGGGAAAGGGCCAAAACAGATTGTGGATCATAGTCGTTTGGAGGAAGGGATTCGATTTCTTCATGCCGACTACCTTTCTCACATTGCAACTGAAATGAATCAAGTGTTCTCACCAGAGCCTGTGCAGTCCTCAAATTTATATGGCATTCAGATCTCAACAACCCAAAAAACAGTGGTCAAACAAGGACTGGAGGTCAAAGAAGCTCCTTCTAGTAACAGTGGAAACAGAGCTGCTGTCCAGGGTGACCACCCCCAGTTGCAGCTGTCTCTTGCTATTGGTCTGGATGATGGCACTGCAGACCAGCAGAGGGCCCATCCTGCCACCCAGGCCCTGGAGGAGCACCAGAAGCCCCCAGTTTCCATCAAGCAGGAGAGATGTGACCCAGAATCTGTGATGTCCCAGAGCCACCCCTCACCCTCATCAGAGGTGACAGGCCCCACTTTTACTGAAACCAGTATCAGAATACACTTATGCCATTACTGTGGGGAACGTTTTGATTCCCGTAGTAACCTAAGGCAACATCTCCATACACATGTATCTGGATCCCTGCCATTTGGTGTCCCTGCTTCCATTCTGGAAAGTAATGACCTTGGTGAAGTGCATCCCCTTAATGAAAACAGCGAGGCTCTGGAATGTCGCAGGCTCAGCTCCTTCATTGTTAAGGAGAATGAACAGCAGCCTGACCACTCCAACCGGGGTACCACAGAGCCTTTGCAGATCAGTCAAGTATCTTTGATCTCCAAAGACACAGAGCCAGTAGAATTAAACTGTAATTTTTCTTTTTCAAGGAAAAGAAAAATCAGCTGTTCCATCTGTGGTCATAAATTCCCTCGAAAGAGCCAATTGTTGGAACACATGTATACACACAAAGGTAAATCTTACAGATATAACCGATGCCAAAGGTTTGGTAATGCACTGGCCCAGAGATTTCAGCCACATTGTGACAACTGGTCTGATGTCTCCCTGAAAAGTTCTCGCTTGTCACAAGAACACTTAGACTTGCCTTGTGCCTTAGAGTCGGAGCTTACACAAGAAAATGTGGATACTATCCTAGTTGAGTAGCAGCTTCTCTTTCAGAATTGTTAGACCAATTCTGAAAAAAAAATTGCATGGCATTTTTTATTCATAAATTATTTTCCCCTCAGTTCCATTGACTTTTTTTCTTCACAGCTTATCCATAGTTTTAAGGTTGTATATATTAGGTCTTCTCATAAGACTTAATATGTGGCTATTAAAATGTAACCTTCAATTAGTACTATGAACTTTTCACAAATGAAATCACAATTTAGAAATCAGAAGTCAATGTGGAAATATGGAAACTTTAAATAGGTATTTATAGAATTTCCAAGTTTAGTCATAGAATCAGTAAAATCAAATTGAATATAAAGTAAATGAAATCTGTTCTAAAGCATTTTCTGAACTATCACTTTTGCTTACATTTCACATGAATTCACTCCTACAAGGATTATTTTTAAATACTTTCTTCCATATAGGAAATTAATAGTTATTTTAATGCATAACTATATGTTATACATATGTTATAATGTATAAAAATTTATTTTAAGATATACCAAATCATGAGTAGTTTTATTTTTTACTACTAGCTCTACAACATCTTACCTACATGGCTTCTCTTTACTTTTTAACATTGAGTATACCTCATTTTTAGTAAAAAATAGTTAAAAGGGAGAAGAGTCAGAAAGACATTAAAAAATCTTTAAGAAATAATAAGATATGTACACATAGAAAAATAAACATGCAGAGACAGAGACTCCGCTAGAACTGCATTCACTAAAAACCCCAGGGTTATTACCTTGGTCCAGAGTATTTTCTTAGACACCTTAAAAAGACCAGAGGTTTACATGAGTTGAAAGAGAAAGATGATAAAATACAAATCATCTTTCTACCCTCAGTGTCAGCGGACTTTTTGGGCTGCCTGGGTTGATATTAATTTTCTAAAAATCACTTGAAAAAGTAACTTTTTGGTGGCACAGTTTTTACTTTTTTTCTGATCCATAAAACCAGCAAAGTAGATACATTCAATGGTCTGTAACTACATTTAAAATCCATGATGGTAGCTTTCCCTGTATAAATTAACTTAACTCTCTTTTATAATGGTGACACTTACAAAGCTAAAACCCCAGGAAAATTAAAGTTGATGGAATAAATTACAGATTCTCCTGCTCTGTGCACCTGGGAAATAGCTGGTTAAGCTTCGCCACAAACGAAAGATCTGCGATGTTTAAATTTCAAATACTGCACAGTCAAGGATAATAAAACAGACTCATTTTTGCCCTCTTGTTGAATTCTAAGCTTCACAGGCATTTGAATACATCTAAAAAAATTGGTTTGTGAGCCTTAGAATTTAACCATGAACAAAACTCTTGAGCTTCCTCCAGACTGAACACTTTCAAGGACATTTCCTGACACATTCAGCAACATCAGTGTTCAACCAGGAGGGCGCGCAAAGAATAATCCAGCTAATTCTAAGGACACAAAGGTTTTTTCTAGGTAAACAGTAGTTCAGGTAAATTACAAAGTGATAAATTTTTCTTGAAGACTGAATGAGGAAAACTACTGGGTATTATGTAAGGCAGTTGAGTTTCTGCCTTAGACAAGTGAGTAAAGGCGCATATTGTCAAGTCTGATGTGTGTTGAGAGCAAATCTAACTGTTGATATGATTAATTGTATTGGGAGTAATTAAAACAAATGTATTGTTCTTTGAGGTCAGAACTTTATCTAATTTTAAACTTTTTTCTACCAATTCATTTAAGCAACTATTCAAATTTGTACTGCCCTCAAAGATGTCATCTCATTGGCAGAACACAAATATTAACATGGATTTTATGTATTTTAGGCTAGTTAGGACCTATTTCCTAGCCTTCATCAGTGAAAATTTTATTGTGCTTATTAAGTTAATTTTTCTCCTCTATATTCTTCCCTATTTGCCCACTCATTATTCTTTGACACAGGAAATCCTTGTATAGCTAAAAAGTGGAGGTAGAGTTGTATGTGGATGGTGAGATTAGACAGTGCTTTAGGGCAGAGTTTGGAGAAATGATAAGAGTTTGCTGGCAGCTGATTGGCCATGATAGACAACACTGACTTAAAGCAGAAATATATCTGTTGAGAATTCAGAAAATAGGGATGAACTGTATTTCTATTCTTATAGTTCCTTTTAATATTAGAAATTCAAAGCAAATGTTCTGTCCTTGGTCCTTATAACATTCATTCTGTTTAGGAAGTGGGAAAATATCAACTTCATTTTATAGAAAAAAATCCCAAAAGCTGAATTCCAGAAATGCAATGAATAGTGGTATGGGACTGACCCCAGTTTTATTGTGGTTGTTTTCATTTATTCTGCAGGTTTTTTTTTTTTTTTTTTTTTTTTTTTTTTTTTTTTTGGTGGAGTCTTACTCTTTTGCTCAGGCTAGAGTGTAGTGGCGTGGTCTGGGCTCACTGAGGCATTTTTTAAAGTAACTGTCATATGACTAACACTGTGCCCTATTCGTTTTTAAAGACATGATTGCTTACTGAGAAAATTTCCTTTGGCCGGGCGCGGTGGCTCAAGCCTGTAATCCCAGCACTTAGGGAGGCCGAGGCGGGTGGATCACGAGGTCAAGAGATCGAGACCATCCTGGTCAACATGGTGAAACCCCGTCTCTACTAAAAATACAAAAAATTAGCTGGGCATGGTGGTGCGTGCCTGTAATCCCAGCTACTCAGGAGGCTGAGGCAGGAGAATTGCCTGAACCCAGGAGGCGGAGGTTGCGGTGAGCCGAGATCGAGCCATTGCACTCCAGCCTGGGTAACATGAGTGAAAACTCCGACTCAAAAAAAAAAAAAAAAAAAAAAAAAAAAAAAAAAGAAAATTTCCTTTGTATTTTAAAAGTTCTTCCAGCTAAAACCTTTGTTTTTGACTACATCTCCACAAAATGGAGCTATACTGTTAGCCAGCATCCTAATAATATAGTGCAGTTTGCATAATGATTACCAAGCTTGAAACTGGAAATGCCATATGCACTTTCCTCTCTGTATCAGGCAGATACTAAACAGACTTTTCCCCTTGAGTCAGCTTAAAAATTTTTCCTTCTTTCGAAATCTCACACACAGTTGTTTTCTGGAGAAAAATAGAGACTGTTTTAGTATTTGTTCTTATTAGTATATCATTAGAACTCAGCATAGCCTGCCTTATACAAAAATCAAAATTTTTTTATTTATAACTCTTCAGATTGTCACTTCTTGCTCTTTCTGATTTCCCATCTGTAAAGTGAGTATAAGCAATACCTACCTCACAGGGTTGTTGTGAGGATTTATATTAAACATGTTCTCTTAGTATTATTGATTAAAACCAACCATCATATAAGCTACATTTATTCTGTAGCTAGACCTATTAACTTTAATATTTCAGCCTATAAATTCTAGAACATCTCAGAAGCAGTAATGTACTAATATTCAATAATTGACAAACTGTTACTGTTATTTTTTACAAATAACTCTAGAAACAATAGTGTTGCTAGAATTCCTGTTCTACTGTGATTTAATCATCACTGTTTCTCTTTGGCCTTCAGTAAAGAGGATATTAGTTCTTTGGCATTATTGGGAATAAAACTTCATCAATTTCAGCCGTATTGAAACTTCCTTCCAAATATATTGTTTACATAAAGGAAAAGGAACAAAAACAATAAAGAAATATCATATTTATCTATTTGATGTAGGTGATCTAAATAGTAGATGAGGACAGGAAATGGTGTGAAGGTAATAACATAGTATTATTAGAAAAATTGGTCAGGCATGGTGGCTCACACCTGTAATCCCAGCACTTTGGGAGGCCGAAGGCGGGTGGATCACTTGAGGTCAGTTTGAGACCAGCCTGACAAACATGGTGAAACCCCATCTCTACTAAAAACACAAAAAATTAGCTGGGCGTGGTGGCACGCGCCTGTAATCCCACCAATTCGGGAAGCTGAGGCAGGAGAATCGCTTTAACCTGGGAGGCAGAGGTTTTAGTGAGCTGAGATCACAACATTGTGCTCCAGCCTGGGCTACAGAGCAAAACTCTCTCTCAAGGAAAAAAAAATAAAGTCATCACTGAAAACTGAAGGAAATACATATTAAGCATGGAAAAAGATAGTCTGAAAAATGTATAATTCCATTAAAGTTTATTTGTATAGACACATTCTTGATGTTGTGACTCAGATACTTGATAAGTGTCATTTTTTATAGTAATTGATATAAAAATGGGCCATGCAAAGAATTTTCATAATGTGATTTGTCTTTATATGTTTTGAACTACATGTAGATCTGTGGCACCTAAATTATTAATTTTTAAATTCTTAAGAGTAAAGTCTGTAAATTATTATTCTCTGCTGTACTTCTGTGTTTGTATGGTTGGACCTTTTAAAAACTGGTGAGGTTACACAATCCCAACCCTGGATGTCTTAAATACAAGGAATTACAAACTTTGATTTTTTTCTTGAAGACCTGTAAGAATTCATTGTGCTTCAGTATGTATCTGTACTGCACTTGATTAATTAGTAAGTATTGCTCTGGTGCAATTGATATTATCTGTCATCAACTCCTCTGTTGTGTACTAAATAAAGTCATTTAGTCAGAATGGATCAAATATAAACTTACACTTTAAACTTCGATTACAAAAACTTGTTCAATAAAAAAGACCCACTGAAAAATCTTCAAAGTACATGTAACACATAGTAAATACAGGAGACCAAAATCAATAATACATTGTGTGGCTAAACTCTTCCACCTAATGTACTGTCAATTTGCTTCAGAAACATTCTTTTAGAAAGTTGTGTATCCTCTAGTTGGAATGGAAACAATGGATTTCATGTATTTTATCAAGATGAATAAATTAATGTGACTTAATCAAAAACAAGTTTATTAGCTCAGCTTATAGAATGTGTTCTTATTTTACAGCAGTATCTGCCATGTTGTGTTCCTAGTGTTGAGGTAAGTAGTCTTTGTACTGGATAACATTTTGGAGGTGTGATGTAAAAATGCATTCATGGGCCTAATACCAACAATAATCTGTGTTAATATTAATCAAATGCTTTCCAACTGCCGTCTCTGGAAAGAAAGATAGTATCTCATCATTTCCCAGAAGTTTCTTGCTTTGCTTCTTTCTTCTCTGTTTACAGTCTACTGTATCTCCTTTTGCCCATGTTCTACAATAGTAGTTCTCAACCAAAGCATATTATTCAGGATTCTCCAGAAAAAGAAAGAAACAAGGCTGAGTGTGGTGGTTTATGCTTGTAATCCCAGCAATTTGGGAGGCCACAATGGGTGGATCACCTGAGGTCACGAGTTCAAGACCAGCCTGACCAACATGGTGAAATCCTGTCTCTAAATAAAATAAATTTAAAAAGAAAGAAACAACAGGTAGAATTGAGAGAAAGAGATTGATTGCTTGATTATAAGGAATTGGTTCATGCAGTTATGGAGGCTGAGAAGTCCCAAGATCTGCAGTTGGCAAGCTGAGAGCCAGGGGAGTCAGTGATGTTCCAGTCTGAGTTTGAAGACTTGAGAACGAGGAGAGCTTAGGGCATAAATTCCAGTCCAAAAGCTGGCAGGCTTGAAACTCCAGAAGAGCTGATGTTTCCGTTTGGGTCCAAAGTGAGGGAAAGACTGATAATTGGAGCTCATGCAGTCAGGCCAGAGGTCTCTTTTTAAATTCTATTCTATTCTGGCCTTCAACTGAATGAATGAGAGCCACCCACATCAGGGAGAGTGATCTTGTTTACTCAGTCTACTGATTGAGATTTTATCTCCATCCAGAACACCCTCACAGACACACCCAGAATAGTATTTGACTATTGGGGCACCCCATGGCCTAGTTATTTGGACACATAAAATTCACCATTACACAGGGCTATCCTCCTCCCCCACCCCCACCCCCACTGCCATAGAGACATTTGACAATCTGGAGATGTTTTTGGTTGTCACAGTTGGGTGGGCGATGACGGAGGCTGCTGCAGGCATCTAGTAGGTGGAGGCCAGGGATGTTGCTAAACATCTCAGTGCAGAGGACAGCCCCCCACAATACAGAATAGGTACCTCAAAAGGTCAGTAGAGCTGAGGTTGACCAACCCTTCTAAGACTAAGACCCTAAAGTAAGTTTTGTGATGGTTGTCAGGAATTAAAGAATACAAAGAAACCTAATTGGGGGATTTCTATCTTAGTCATGTTAAGAGTAAGAATTGGAGTATGAGATGTGTTCAGAATTAAATTCTTTTTTGTATTATTTTTGATCCCAGCTTTTAAAAGATAAAAATGTGATTAGAAAAAAGATTAAAAGTATGATTATTAAAAATCAGGGATGTATTAATCAGCAAGACAGTTTTAAATCTATTCATATAATGTTTGAACTAAATAATTGTGTCTCCAAAGAGGTCTCTTCATGAAGTTGAGATAGTAGGTTATAATTTGTGTAATTTTAAATCTGGCCAAAAGGTGGCATCAGTGAAACTTTAAAAAATGTTCATTATACTTGAATTCAGCCTTACTATTAATAGTTAAGTATTATTTAGGGCTTAGCTACTTTTGGATCATGGTTTTTAGAGTCAAGGCTAATGAGAATTTTTTAAAAATTTTCATAGGGCACTGCAATATCTTGATACTCCTCTTTAATCGAGATGCCTCTGATTTACATGTACATATATCACCAGATAACTTTTTAAAATATCACATCATTGTGATATATTGAACATTTCTGAAGATTTTTCCAAGTCATTAATAGTGAGGCCTTGGGATTTGGGCTCTTCTAATCAGGCATCACACTCAGTTTTTGGTGTTCTGCCTGGTCAAGAAATAGATTAAAGGGCATTTGAGTAAATACGCTCCCTTGCTTGTTTCTTGCCTTTTGTTCTTTTTTTTTAACATCCACAATCTATGAGGTAGGCCAGTATGTTACTTACTGAAATTTACTGTCTTTTCCAACTATGGTTCAACAACTGACTTTCTTCTTTTACACTTTCCAACCCATTCCATTCTGAATAAGTTAAGAGTTTTCTTACCTTCAACTATTCTCACCTTCCAATACTGAGTGAATATAGTCTGCCTCCCCGCTCATTTCTGATTACAATATTGTCACAACCTAGGACTTTGTACCTAACTACCAATTGCTTTTCCTAAGTTTATTTTACAACTGATGAGCCAACTTGGAAAATGAGCCCACTCTCCCTCCGATACATTCTTTTCCACTGTTTCTACAATTTTGAAACTTTTTTCATTGAAACAATTTGGTGATACTGTATCAAAATAATAGAAATAAAGTATTAGGGCCCTGCAAGGTGGCTCATGACTGTAATCTCAGCACCTTGGGAGGTCAAGGCAAGTGGATCACCTGAGGTCAGGAGTTCGAGACCATCCAACCTGATCAACATGATGAAACCCCATCTCTACTAAAAATACAAAAATTAGCCAGGTGTAATGGTGCATGCCTGTAGTCCCAGCTACTTGGGAGGCTGAGGCAGGAGAATCACTTGAAGCTGGGATCCGGAGGTTGCAGTGAGCCAAGATCACGCTATTGCACTCCAGCCTGGGCAACAAGAGTGAAACTCTGTCTTGGCTTGAACCCGGGAGGAGGAGATTGCAGTGAGCCGAGCTTGCGCCACTAAACCAGCCTGGTGCCTGGTGACAGAGCGATACTGTCTCAAAAAAAAAAAAGACAATATTAAGCTACTGGAACACCATGGTGTCCTTTCATGTCAGAAGTCTGAAGGAATAACAGTGCTCCAAGAGAGATTGTCTGTTCAACTGGTGGGTCCCCACTGTCCTGGAAACAGGAGAGACTTGTGCGGGAAGGAGGCTAGAGAAGATGGTCTTCTCACTGTGGTCATCATCCCTTGTCTGGTCTGTGTTATTACCAAGTTTCAGGAGGTTCCATGTCAGATTTATGTGCATCCAGCAGGCCTTTGAGGAATGGGACGTTGTGCATTTAGCTCTCCCACATTTTTCTGTA
This sequence comes from Cebus imitator, assembly GCF_001604975.1. Taxonomy (NCBI): domain Eukaryota; kingdom Metazoa; phylum Chordata; class Mammalia; order Primates; family Cebidae; genus Cebus; species Cebus imitator. The sequence continues at coordinate 5,740,047 of NW_016107398.1, read as the reverse complement.
GTGGAAGCCATGTGAAACTAGTCCAAACCATATGCAGGTAATTTAAAAAAAAAAAATTGTTTTGAACTGGCATTTCCGATAACTACCATATAGGGAGGAAAATCTGAAGAACCTGTAATGGTTCTGTAGCAAGTGAAGTCATACCTGTTACTTTTTGAAGGTGAAAATACATTTGCAAAGGCAAGGGAAGAGGTTTTAAAATGCAGATCAAAGATTCCGGGGCAGTGAATCTCAACAATGTTCCTAGCTGATCAGTTCTCATTTCCCAACATTGCTCTTTTTTCACATCTGTGCAGTCTGGTGGTAAGAGCTCAGTGGTTTCTGTCTCCTCTTTCTATCACTATATTTTAAAGTCTAGGAGGAAAGACATATAAAGGGAAGAGTCCTTTTTTTTAATCTTAAATGTCTCCTATTTCACTGTTAACATACCAGTTTTGCTGCTCTCTCAAACTGGTGCCTATGCTCAGAGCCACCATGATGGCTATGCAGACAGTGCACAACCAGTGCTGGGGGGGACCTCTCTAATGAAGGCTTCTTCCAGAGTTGGGCTGTGCCCATGGCATAGGTGTGTATGGCAGCCTTGCCTTTTTGTTATCCTGGTTTAAACACTGGGTTTAAGAAGCCCTTATTTTGAATTTCTGCAGCAAGTGGTTTTCACTGATACAGTCAGGATTAAACTAAGATAGACGAGTGGTATTGAGATCAGAGTAAGATTTAAAATTAATTACCCCTAGGTGACACAGCTAATGTCTTGGTCAAAATTGGTAGAACTGCATTAAAGGGGGGATTTTGGGGCCAGGCGCGGTGGCTCACCCCTGTAATCCAGCACTTTGGGAGGCTGAGGCTGGCAGATCACCTTAGTTCAGGAGTTCGAGGCCAGTCTGACCAACATGGAGAAACCCGTCTCTACTAAAGATACAAAAAAATTTGTCGAGTGTGGTGGCGGGCGCCTGTAATCCTAGCTACTCAGGAGGCTGAGGCAGGAGAATCACTTGAACCCAGGAGGTAGGGGTTGACTTTTTTTTACATGCAAGTTTCTACACTAGAATCCTTAGCCTTTTAAAAGATTTCATCACCAAAAAAGTTACCTTTTTTTTTTTTTTTTTTTTTTACCTGAATTGAGTCATGACCAATTGTTGGCATTTTCTGCATTTCAGCAATATAGAGTACAAGGCAGTTCTAACTTAGTCATTCTGCCAGGAGGATAGAAATACTTTAGTTTTGGAAGACCTGTTTAAACAGATGTGATATTCCACAGTTCTTATGCTGCAAATGGCTATTCCATATGGAATATGTGATACAAAGACCCATTTGTAGCCATACTGACCAGACCTTCCTGTGAACTGAAGGCATAGATGTCAGAGTAGGAATTTGGGAATAAAAGGTTTGGGTACAAGTGTACACGTGACTGTACCTGGCTTGGTGTCACCTTGTGCATGGCAGCCTTGTGCTCCCTGTCCCCCAGAAGTGCAGCAATGGAAGGCCTGGGTCCTACGACCACAAGTACAGCTGTGAAAAGTGTGTAATCCTTGTCCTATAATAGCACTGCCAGAAAGTTCAAGGCCAAAAGTCTTTTTTGAGTTTAACCACAAAGCAAGTGGTGGGGAAACTGCATCTAGTCTTGCTAATGTCCTGAAACTGCTGGACACTGCTCCCATTGTTAGGATAGGTTGGAGTTTATGGAGACAGTTTTAAGGCTGGGAGTTTCCAAGTTCAATGCCACACCATCCTCTCCTCACCTAGGTTTCCCTTCATTGCTCATTGTGCCCACACCCAGTTTTGCAGAGGATTTTCTGTGAGTGTGTAGTATACAAACATATATACTGTCTTTCCTAAGCTCAGGAACTTAACCCCCAGTGAGCTTAAACTTTCAGGAAGGAAAAAAGAAAGAAAGGTATTCACAAAAGGGTTGGGGACTCCAGATGTCAGCATTAAAGGTCTAAAAAGGGATTAGCAGAATTGCCTGTGAGGACAAGTTTTGTGAAGTGTAGTGTATCTTTTTTAAACCAAGAAGATGAGATTTAATAAAACTTTTTAAAATCTTGTAAAATGTGAAATATTAGCTACCCTATTACAGTGTTTGTACATTAAGAAGACATTTTGCTTTGGAGCTAGATTTAGTTTTAGGACTTTTAAGGTACTATCAACTTTTAAGTTGTTCCCAAGATTTGGAAAGTACAGTCCTTCCTTGAGCCAGATTATTATTGGGCTGTGGTTATGAAAAGATAAGTTGTTAATGTTACCTAAATTAAATCAGCTCCTTAGTAAACAGAACTTTTTAAACACCCACCTTTAGTACGTACCATCTGAATAATTCTAGCATTTTCACATTGATTCATTATTTGAAAAATCATTAATTCGTAGGTTAATGCAGAAAAGACAAGAGTATAGCAAGAGATGAAAACTGCTTTTATCAAATTCACAGATGTCATCAAATTCAGAACTGCTCTTTTGATTGGGTTAGTTCAACATTGTAGGTGTTTGTATTTCTCTTGCTGAAGGACTGTTTTAAGAGTGTCATTGTAAAGTCTCTGTCCAATTCCCAATCAGCAGAGTAGAACATTTTATAGTGTGCGAACTCAGTAGTTCCATCAATGTGATCTTTATAGTTTTAGGAAATGAACATAGTTTGCCCACCGTTCTTTTAAAAGATCCAAATAAATAAACATGAGTCAATATAACATTTATTCTGTATTAATAATCAGTACATAAATTAATTCAACTTGAAACCTTTTTTTTCTACAGAGTATTATTCATCATCTGATCCACAATAATTTAGTACTAATTTTAATGAGAAAAAAATGAAACTTTTACTTTAATAATAGCTCATCCACTTAACATTTTTACAAATAACTACTATAAATATGTAACACTATGCAGGCTTTTTTCTACACCTAGTCACAAATCAGAATGAGCATACTGTTTATTTAAAAACGGAACACTTTCAAACTGCTGCTGTATTCAGATCACCACCTTCCCCACACCAAAATTAATTGCTCTCTCTGTGTACTGCCCTCTATGCCACTCAGGTTGCAGCATTATCCGTGGCTCTTTGTTGTAATCTCAACCCAGTTTCTGTTGTCACTGCTCCCTAGGTTGATCTCTTGGAGGGCAGGGAGCCTGTCCATCTTAATCAAATAGTGTTAGGCAGAAGTTATGACTAATATGTGTGTTGAATCAAATTGAATTTAATCAGGACACCTGAATTTTATGTAGCTTCCTTCTAATAAATTTTTGTAACTAAGGAGCATTATAAATTTTCTTTTCAAAAATGTATCATAAGATATACCATGGATTGAAATTTTGAATTATGTGTAAGAGACTTTATGTTACCCAATAAAACATCATAGGAATTTGAACCTAAAGAACTCTAAATTGTAAATGAGGATTTTTAAAACAAAAAAAACACAGAAATGGCAGGCAGAAAATCAAACCCTGCTGTATTGAGTATCAGATGAAATTAGAAAGTAGACTTTACATGGTTCAATAAAGTTGACATTAAAAGGGTCTTTTCAGACAGTAGGATTCTAAAGCCTAACAATTATTTTTAAAATTCTGCTGTAAACCTCTAAAAACATTCTTAACTATAAAAAATAAGGCAACTTGAAGTTAGAAATTTGTGGATGAAGTTAATGCTGGATTGCATACAGAAGCCAAATTGGTGCCCTGACCCATATCTTTAATGCCTTTAGCAAGCCTCTTCACATATACTGGTGAAATAACAATCTCTCAGCAGTAAATCAGAGAGATTCTAGGACTCTGCTAAATAGTAGACCAAATTAAGATCATCACAAACTTCATGCTGTCAAACACATTACCTTGAAGAAAAATTATGCAGACAGCTTTTCTGAAGAACTCCATTTGTGCCACATGCTTATTATTCTTTGAGGTGGAGGAGGTGGCAGGGAACATAATTTCTGTTTGAAAGTTCTTTTGTTTTCTGCTACCTTTACTTAAATGTTAGTGGGTACTATTTTTATATCCTATAAAGTGCTTTGAAAAAATGTTAAGTGAATAGTGCTACATAAAATAGAATAGAATTTTCACATTCTCTGGGTTGTAAGAAGCAAAGTGAATAATACTTGACTCTTAGAAGAGGGATGATAATATGCTGAAAAAGTTAACAAGTATCCAATAACTCCCCTCCCCAACCCCTAGCCTTGTAAAATTCTGGGTTCAAAGAGAAACTGAATCTTGGCTAATAAACATTCATTAAAAGGAAATTTATACCACAGCAAATGTAAATGAAAATTCATATGGTGTTCCTAATAATTATTTTAATGTTGTCAAATGTGAATTAGAACCTATTTATATTCACTTATCATTTGCATATAAGGTCAAATTGCTTAAATACTATTACAAGAAAAATATTTTATGACTTCGAAGCCATCTGATTTCTGCATATTTCTTTTTTTCTTTTTTTTTTTTTTTTTTTTTTTTTTTTTTATCTTTTTTTTTGAGACAGTCTCACTCTGTCACCCAGGCTGGAGTGCAATGGCGTGGTCTCGGCTCACTGCAACCTCCACCTCGGGTTCAAGTGATTCTCCTGCTTCAACCTCCTGAATAGCTGGGACTACAGATGCGTGCCACCACACCTGGGTAATTTTTGTATTTTTAGTAGAGACAGGGTTTCACTTTGTTGGCCAGACTGGTCTTGAACTCCTGACCTCATGATCCTCCTGCCTCGGGCTCCCAAAGTGCTGGGATTACAGGTGTGAGCCACCATCCCCAGCCCTGCTTATTTCTATAACAATAAGACAATTTGAATCACCTTAGAATTCACTGTAATAGGATTTGGCCATGTAGCACATATAATCAGATTGAGACCAGTTATTTTCTGAATTCTTTTTTCTAACTGAAATCCTACTTATTTAATTCAACAAATATTCTCAATAGAAAAAGAGAAACCACTTAAGAATGAATGCAAGTAAAAGATACATCTCATCATAAAAACAATCACTACATTCTAACCAAAAATATATATCAAACCACAGTGAAAAAAGTAAAAACCTAGTATTAGATAAAATTTTACTTTCTTAACCAAAAATTTCATTACTCATATTTACCATTTATCTTTTTTTTAAATCCCCCAAAATATTTTCAATAACTGGTAAGTACTATAGTTTTTGCTTGTTGATGAGAGATTACGACACATTTACAATGCAAGCGTACTGCAAGGAGGCATCCTTGCAGTAAATGAGGACAGGATTCTTCAATACACTGTATAATGCACCAACCTTAGGTTTTTAAAACTGTTCACTTTTAAATATGATATATATTTGCTGGTAGCTGTCCAAGTCCATTAGCACCACATATAGTGAGTTAAAGAGTGTTTTCAGAGAAGGTGACTTCCATCTTTTTTTAATGTTTAAAAGTTGTACAATTAAAAGAAACTGACTACTTGGGTCATGTGTTTTGAACGACACGTTTCATCTTGCTAAATTGAAGGATTCCCCCCCCCAACAAGATTATATGCCCAAAGGTAGGGAAATATTTCTGCACTTCAGCAAAGAATCTTGCCAATAATATCCATGATTTGATTCAATTTCAAAGTCAGATTAGTTTCTTTTGTTAGAGGTCTCAATATGTATTTACAGAATGAAACAAAGATGATTCTGTAGGACAAATTAGCACATACTTTCTATAATCAACCCATAAGCAATGCAAGACTTTACCCAGATCATTTAAAGTCAGCTAATGTGCATTCTTTCCTCCAAGCGGAGCTCTTTAACAAATACCTTACATCCCATACTTTATTACTTCATCTGTTTCAAGTAGTAACATAATCACTCAGTTTACACAATGGGGGACTATACACTTTGAATCCTAACCTGTGAGGTAGGGAAGTGTGTTGTAGTATTATGGCCATTTCACACAAGGAAAGATTGAAATAGGATTAGTTTTTCAAAAAATATGGCAATCACTGATGAGATCAGATACTTCCCTTTCAATCAGTAAATAAAAATGCAAATAAGCCCTTCTCGTTTTTATAAAGTATATCTGGATTGAAAATAGTGATGAAAAAGTTAATTTTCAATATCCATGTAAAATGCTTTTTACTGGTCTCTCCCAACACATAGACACGAAGGAAAACTGACATTTAAATTATAATGTGCTTTAGCAATAATTTTTCACTTTCTATTCAACCACATTCATGGCTCATTTTTGGCCAAGAATAAATAATATTTGCCCTAGATTATTAGGATTTTCCAGGACCATTACTACCAGGCTGGCTTTGAATTTACTCTCCCCTCTTTGGAGAGAGGTTGATGAATATGGCTCTTAAAAAAGTAATTCTGCAGCCGGGCGCGGTGGCTCAAGCCTGTAATCCCAGCACTTTGGGAGGCCAAGGCGGGTGGATCACGAGGTCAAGAGATCGAGACCATCCTGGTCAACACGGTGAAACCCCGTCTCTACTAAAAATACAAAAAATTAGCTGGGCATGGTGGCGCATGCCTGTAATCCCAGCTACTCAGGAGGCTGAGGCAGGAGAATTGCCTGAACCCAGGAGACGGAGGTTGCGGTGAGCCGAGATGGCGCCATTGCACTCCAGCCTGGGTAACAAGAGCGAAACTCCGTCTCAAAAAAAAAAAAAAGTAATGCTGCAAGATGAATCCTAAGTGACAATTTACTTGGGAATTTTTCCTTCTCCTGGATGAAGAATAACATTCCCCTTTTGTTTTTGCTGTTTCATTTTTTAACTTTTCACAGATAAATCCATGCAGAAATGGATATATACAGATCTGTTGAGGCAGAAAGAAGAGAGGTAAAAACCCACTCCCTGTTTCTACCCTTTTGCACGTAGTAACAATTTGCCTGATTGAAGGATTTGTGAATGGCTTTTTTTTTTTTTTAATTGAGACAGAGTTTCCCTCTTGTCACCCAGGCTGGAGTGCAATGGCACGAATTTGGCTCACTGCAACCTCCACCTCCCAGGTTCAAGCGATTCTCCTGCCTCAGCCTCCCAACGTGTTGGGATTACAGGCGTGAGCCACTGCATCTGGCCAAATGGCTCTTTCTTATAAAGGACTTAAGCAAGACTAGAAAACCACTCATATTTAATTTCAATATGCATATTCTGCACACTATCTGCTGAAATTGGGAAAATGCAGTATATTTTTCGAGTTAAGCCTAATGCTTAGGAATGTAACAATTACAAATCACATTCACAAACGTAGCTCACCTTATGCACCATTTTAAACAACATACATGTCCACTGTAAAAAGTGTTTTTAAAAACTCAGTGTGATGTTAGCTTATACACAGAGCTGAATTATCAAAAGGAAACCAGACTTTGTTATATCAGAGGTCATTAAAGAGCTTATGACATACCATAAGTGCTCAATAAATACATTTTCCTCCCCCAAAGCACTCCAGTCTCCATATGCCGTTTTAGCAACTCCCTGTATGTTGTGTTGCTTTACACGGTGCAATCCGTGCTGACTTCCTCCAATCCAGAACTGACTGCATTTCAGTGGTAGAGTTTTATAAACTTGACAATCTGTAGCACTTCTGCACTTTGTACCTTTAAGTTCCAGAGATGATAAATCTCTCATTTGTTACTGAGTAAGAAATGCCACAAATGTATAAAATAATTCTTCATAAGCTTGGTTTTTCTCCCATGACTCTGGAGAGTAAGTCACTGTAGAAGATTGTTTATTTTATCATCAGAGGCCATTTCATTAACCAGCTGTTCTATTGACAACTGAATAGCATTCTTGACGAGAGAAGAGGCTGTTTCAATTAAGAGTGTTTCATATTGTTCTGAAGTTCTATCCTCAAAACCATTATCATTAGCAAAAACCCCTACTTGCTCACTTTCTGTTGAAATTAAGAATTGCTTAGGGACATTTTTAGATTTCTTAACATCAAATTCACTGATTTCAGTGTCTGTAATAATAATAGCAATTGGCTCCATTCTTTTGCTTTCTTCTGATTTGGATTTCTCTTCAGTGATCCCATTTTCTTTAAAATCTGGTTCTTGGCTCAATTCAGTATCTTTTCGCTTAGTTTCTTCAGCTACAGTCTCTCCGCTTTCATAGTCTTTCCCATTTAGTGCACTTTCTAGGATATTGTTACTGGCTTCTTCCACAATTATTTGTTGATCTGGGATTGCAGGTAAAGGAGTAACATCAGAAAGTACTGGTTGCCGATGGTCTGTTTCTGAAGTTTGAAGTGGGCTTGCTTGCTGGGGTTGAACATCTTGTTTTTCCTTGATTGTTTCAATTTCTTCAAGGATTAGAGCTCCTGTTTGAATAGCAGAATGCCCATTATCTAATCCAAGTTCTACTGAAATCACTTTCTCTCCAGAAGTTATGCTATTGCTCACATTTGATTCACAGACCTCATCACCATCTTTCCGTGAGTTGCCTTCACTTAGATCCTGGGTTGACTTAGCCTTTGTTGCCTGATCGTTTGATGGAGCCTGTATTTGTAGATCCAGATTTTCAGCCTCTCCCTGGACTTTGATGCTGCAGACTGAGTCTTCTATAATTTTGGAATGACTCCTCCTTTTTGGCCGTCTTTGGAATTTTATGCAGGGAATCTTAAGTCTAGATTTTGCCTTTTTCTTAGAAAGATCAGCATCCTCAGCATTTATTTCAGGTTGCACTTCAGCCTCCAATGGCTTTTGCTTCTTTGAAGACTCCGACCTTTTCCTGCGTGTTACAAGATGTTTGAGCGAGGCCCAGGCCCCCCGTGGGGGCTCTGGCTGATCGGAAGCTCCTGCTTCTTGGGGACACTTCCTTGTTACATCAGCAGCTTCAGAGCCAGCTTTGGGTTTCAATGCTTTAGCTGCTTTCTTTCTTCTCTTGAAGCAAAGCATGGATGTTTTTTCCTCCTGTCTTTCAGCCCGAGGACTACCTTCTGCTGATCTCTTCTCATCTTTGTTTTCTACATGAATTTCTGAAACTGTGGTTGCCATTTTCACACTGTACTCTTATTCTCTAGAAAACTAGATTCTCTTTTCCTTAGCCTTTGTCACAAAAAGATGGGCAAAAACGTCACACTAGGTAAAATTTCTTCCAGGTGTATTCATTCCTTTCATCTTACTCCGTATAGTTGTTTTAGGTGGTTTCTGTAGTATAGAAATGCCTAGTTTCTCTATTGCTTGCAATTTCTCTCTTTAAATTTCTTCATGAAAGCCCTTTACTGGATAAAATTTTGCTTTATTTAAAGATCAACCTGATGAGAGAAAAGAAAGTGGTATTTTATTTCACTATGAGGCTATTCTTTTCTATGGAGACTTTTTCAGTTGAATGTATAAGATTCTACCAGACACATTTTCCATGTATTTACTAATGAAATGGCTGGAGAATAAAGATTGGGGTTTATTTTGGCCCTGTTAAAGAGTTCAATATGATTCTATTTTGTTTTATCCTCTTTGTTGAAACTTCATTTTGGATTACTCTGCAAGTCTGATATTATCAGTTCTTTAGTTGTGCTGTCCGTATGAATTGCTTATGATTCTAAAGTGCAAGTTAAGAACAACAAGAACCAAAAATGAAGTGCAGGATAAAAAGCAAGCTAATGTAATTTTTATCACACTCAATAAATAACTTTAAAGCTGCAAAGGACTTTAGAGATTATTTGAGATTACTCAAATCCAGCCAGATGACAAAACTGAGCTCCAAAAGGGAGCAATTGTCTTGTCAAAAGCCATGCAGCTAGATAAGGTCATAGCCAGAGTTAGAAGTAGAGACTTTGACACTCTAGTTTTTCCATTATAACATAAGGTTTCTGTTCTAAAAATGTATGTTCCATCAAGGAAGTGCTACTTTTCATACATACTCTTAGGAAAATTTAGCATTACTGTCATTCTACACTCTTAAATTAGTTGTATAATTTTGACATTTTCATTTAAGTACTGTATCTGCTGTATCACGTTTCCACCATGCACATAGTTGGAGGTCAGTAAGTTAATAATAGCTGACATTTATTGAGCAATTCTTGGGTATTAGGCAGTGTACACACTTTTACATACATTTCTAATCCTCACCACAGTATTACAAAGGTGGTGGTGTCACCATCTACAGATGAAGCAGTTTGGCTGAGATTAAGGCATCACTGTAACAGATCTCAAATTAAACACAAGATTGCTTGTTGCTTAAAGTTTATGTTCTGAAACTGGGCTTTAAGAGTTTCATTAGAAAATGAATCCTTTGGGGATACTAATCTGCAGTATATTCATAGTAAAGAAATTTAAAAACTGATTAATGGTCATTTAACCACAAGGTACCCATCAATCAACTCATAAATTGAACCAAGACCAGACTGAGTTCTTGTTATTTGAAAACCAAGATTCTGAAAGTCTTTATATTTTATTTTTTTGGTTCAGGAAGTAATTTAAAAGCCAAAAATAAGTTGACAAACTATGCAGTTGGCAAACCATTAGATAATATAAAGGTGTATTGAAAGTTTAATCCACAGAATGGTATGATAGCACCAAAGAATGGAAATGGGAGGTGATTATCTAACAAAGAGCCTATGAATTTTAGTGGATGGATGCCCTAAAATAAGCAAAGGGACACATTCTTTATACTGTTTTCATGTAAATCCTTCACTGAAGTTTCATTTGGGTAACCCATAATTTTATGAACTGTAGAAGGAACTGGAACCCTGAAAATCAGTTTATGATCTAAGTAAATATTCCCTTAGGTTGGGTGTTTCATACTTTATGCCTCTATGAGAAAGATAAAGTCATTCTAGAACAATGACGGAACTAAAATATGAACATTTGACAGTGTTTCTCCTCACATTTATAATGCTTCAGTGAATACTAGAACCTCAGTTGATAACTATTTAAATCTTCTCGCCTCTTGTGAGTTTTCAGCACCTGAGCATTTTTGTTAAGCAGAGGATGTATTACCACATAATAGAAATATTGAAATGAGATGTTTAGGAGTGTATCATTTAGAAACTAACCTGGATTGTGCAAAGACAATGGTTTGAGAAGCTTACTTAAATGTATATACACTCTAGAAATAAAATGAATACCCAAACAGAAACTTAATTGAAAGGGGGAAAATAATTCTGTCTGTAGATATTAACTTTGCAGAATGTCAGACTGCAAATAATTCCCCCTTAACCAGCAAGGGTAGCTTTATCGCCTCGGGAAATCTTAAAGTCCCTGTGCTCATTTCCTGATAGAATTGCAAGTCTCCTGTCACAGAAAACACCCCCCTTCCCTTTCTCCCTTGAGCAGCAAAGAGCAACCACTACCCGAGGAAAGCAATGTATCTTTGCCAGCATCAGATATGGACCACGAAGCTTCCTCCTGGAGGAATCTCGAATTCTGGCTTGATGCCCCTTATGGCAGGAGACAGAGCGCAGGATAAAGTACTCAAAAAGGAAAATGCCGGGGGCGTGGAACAGATAACCCAGCTTCAAGCTGTCTGTAGAATTATAATGTAATGGCTAGAAACCCAAAATCACATTTCCCAAAGAGGGATAAAGAAGGAAAAAAGCCACCGGCAACCCTTGCTTCTAAGACCAGCTGTAACGCGAAGGGGATAGGTGGGCAGACCTGATGAGGGTCGCCCTGGCTGCGGATTCCTGCAGACAAGCGACCTCCTGTGATCCCAGCACCTCAGGGGGCCCGGATCCCCAGTGTCCAGTGGGCACCCCCTGCCCACTCCGCGATCCGCAGACCTGACACTGCCCCCGACCCTCCCCCGCAGCCTCCCCGCCCTGCCTTCACTCACGGAGGGCGCCGGGGTCCTTGGCCAACACTGCTCCCGAGGTCGCGGCGCGCTCGCGTGGCCCGGCACCCAGGCCTCCAGGGAGCCGCGGTCGCGCCTGGAGCAAGGCGCCCTCTGCAGAACCCGCCGCCTGGTGCGCCCCCTCCCCACAGCGCGGGGACAGACAGCCCGCAGCGCCAATGCGAGCGGAGCGGGCGGGCAGGGGCGGGGCGACCGCGAGAGGTGGGGGCGGCGAGCGCCGGGACCCACCTGCAGCTGCAGCCTGCCTGCCGCGGGGAAGCCCACCATGCTCCGCCCGGACGCCAATCACCGCCGCTCGACCACATCAACGCCGAGGCGAGGACCGCGAGAGAGCCAGCCGGAAAGTTGGGGGACCGGGGGAACCAGGGCAATGAACCCCGCGTTTTCTGAGACGCCAAGTGGTGAGGTCGGGTTTCAAATTATAGATGGTCCCATTACACTTCCCCTCTCCTCCTCCTCAGAAAATTTAAAGACAAGGCAGACATCCCATTTTAAAAGCGGGATTCAAAACTGCATAGAATAGTGAGGTGTCGTGTTTGTCTGAAGCGAAGATTACATATATGAATGGAAACAGAAAGAAACCCGACTTTGTGAGGAGTGGCTTGAGTGTTAAGGAGATCATCGTGGTTCATCACCAAACAGGCTCTTAGGCCTTTGTTTCCCAGTGGGACGCAGGTGGAGGTGATTCGCGCAGAACTTTGGCCTGCAGGAGCAGCTGCATCTCTATGCAGACAAGGTGAGAAAGGCACAAGAACCCAGCTCCATCCATCTTATACCTTACATATTAACAAAAATAAGTTGAGGCAGCTTACAAGTTACCTATGATTCCCTTTAGGACATTCCTAGCTGCCTACTTGACATCGCCACCGTCAGTGAAGTGGGGTGGGGAGGTGGGTGGAGAACAGGAGAGGACATTGCTCACAATTCTAGTCTCAGTCAGAGCAAAGGGTGCAGGCACCATCTACCCACCTAATTGACTAGGTTACGGATCTTCATGCATTTTCTGAGCTTGCCGTAGAGAAAAGTACCACAAGTATTTTTTTGTACACATAAAGCATTAACGTGTACTTTATGAAAGGTGTTGCTGTCAAGAGTTGAGGCTGACTTGCTTTTGGATTAGCATTCCCTATGAGAGTATTCCTGGGCGCTCCAGCGGTAAAGTCTAGTAGGATCCCTCTAGACAATCCCAGCTTCCTCATCTGGCCCCCACAGCATAGCATCCAGATGAACCTAGTAAAGTGGAGTGAAGAACTACTAAAAAGCAGCTGTGCTCATCTCTTTTCTTCAACAGGATCAAGATATTAGGGAGTCTACATGTCAGGTGTCCATTTTTGGATGTTTTTCTGGAAATGTTTTACATTTGTAAGATTCTGTAGTTTCCACAGAGGCTTACCAAGGATAGAACTATTGGGACACAAAAGCAAAGGCAAATATCAGCTGTCAAGATCTTAAATTTACAGGTAAAAGAGACAAGAGTTGTAAAGCAGGAAAATCCATAAGCATCTAGTTTAGTTGTAATTAAGAATTCAGGGCTGGGGGCCGTGCGCGGTGGCTCACGCCTGTAATCCCAGCACTTTGGGAGGCCGAGGCGGGTGGATCACGAGGTCAAGAGATCGAGACCATCCTGGTCAACATGGTGAAACCCCGTCT
>NW_016107398.1:5715024-5726503 GCF_001604975.1 Cebus imitator | reverse complement strand
AAAAAAAAAAAAAAAAAAAAGAATTCAGGGTTGGACGCAGTGGCTGACTTTGTGAGGCCAAGGCAGGAGGATGGCTTGAGTCCTAGAGTTTGAGACCAGCCTGGGCAACATAGGGAGACAAAAAAAATTTAAAAATTAGCCGGGCGTGTGTGGTGGCACACCTGTAGTCCTGGTTACTAAGGAGGCTGAGACGAGGATCACCTGGGCCCAGGGGGTCAAGGCTGCTGTGAGCTGCTATTGTGCCACTGCACACCAACCTGGGCAACCAAGTGAGACCCTGTATCCAAAAAAAAAAAAAAAAAAAAAAAAAATTCAGTCAGCCTTGTTCATTCAGCAAACACGTCTATGAAAATGTTCTTCATATTTCTCTATGGGTTGCTAGCCCTGCTTTGTTGCCAGTTTTGAACTTTAAGCCAAAAGAAATCCATGATACTCATAAGCAATTGAGAACTATTCCTTATTGAGATCCAAGGTTTCTGAAAACTAGGAGACCTGGGAGTTTGCAACAATTTCAGACAAAAAATAAGATTAGCTTATTTAGGTGCAGACAGGGTAGAATAGCTGTCTTATTTTTATTTGGGACAGGATCTTGCTCTGTTGCCCAGGCTGGAGTGCAGTGGCACAATCCCTGGCTCAGTCCTCCACAGGCATGTGACTTCATGCCCAGCTGCTGCTGCTGCTTTTTTTTTTTCTTCCGGTAGAGACAGGGTCTCCTTATGTTGCCCAGGCTGGTCTTGAACTCCTGGGCTCAAATGATCCTCCTGCCTCAGCCTCCCAAAGTGCTAGGATTACAAGTGTGAGCCACCATCCCTGGCCTTGACTTGCCTTTCTTTTAAACAAAATTAGTAAAAGGGAACTGAAAGGCAGTTTGAGGTAAGAGGTGAATTTATTTAGTATTTGAAGGGCAAATTCGGACAGACTTCCTTAAGGTGTATTACAAACAAGTCATCCCTGACCTCCACCACACACATACACACACAGTCACTCACACAGAGTATAGCTCTGTAAATAACATACTGCACCATCGTTTTTCTTTAGGATATGACTAGAATGCAATGCCACATCTGTGTGTGTGCATGTTTAATGTATCCAGTACCTCATGCATGAAAGAAACCTGTCATTCCTGAGTTCAGGTAAGTGCCAGTGAAGACTGTTTTAAGCTATTACTGATACCATTGTCTACTATTCCATTAGTAGCTTTTCAGTATATAACAGGAAATAGGCTATAAATATATTTCTACGATCTGATAAACTATCCTACCAATAGCTTATCATGTTAATATCACCAGATACAGTGTGCCAGTAAAACAGCTTACATATTTATATGAGCAATACTCTACCGATCTTACCATTCGTTTCTCCCATCTAGGGCTCTACCCACAGCCTGGGCCTGTAGCTACCAAAGATGATTTATAACTCCTTGTTAATAGCTCTTACATTTCAGAGGCCTCCTGGGAATAAGCCCTCCAATCCCCTTCCCTGGGGCACCACTGAATGAACCTGAGGCTCCAGGTCTCTGGTGGTTTCATTTGTTCCTGGGCACCATGAGGGTTGCACAGAGGTAACACAAACTCAATAGTAATACTGTTGCAATCTGTTTAATGTGGCAGCACATAAATGCTATCTCTTTTGAATTAAGACTGTATGTACATCTTCAATGCACAGAAACAGCTTCTGAAGTGAGATCGGAGAATGTATCAATTTGTTTATCAGTAATATTACTAATATGGGGAAGGAAGGCATTTGCAGCTCAGAGAAGAGAAAGGGCACGGGAAGGCCAGTGATCTGGAGGGATTCAACAGCAAGGTAAAGGCACGAGACCTCTGCCAGCACATGCTGATAGTTACCCCAAGCACTAATGCTTCTATAGGTCTTTACTTTGACACAGGGTCTTGCTCTGTTGCCTAGGCTGGAGTGCAGTGGCCCAGTCATAGCTCATCACAGCCTCAAACTCCCAGGCCCAAGCGAACCTCTCACATCAGTGAGACTACAAGCATCCACCACCACACTCAGCTGAGTTCTTTTTAAGACAGGGTCTCATTGTCTTGTACAGGCTGGTCTTGAACTCCTGGGCTCAAGTGATCTTCCTGCCTCAGGCTCCCAAGATGGTGGGATTACAGGTATAAGCCACCATGCCCAGCCCCTACCAGTATTAAGGATTTAAACCCACATGGCTTTTGGCAATATAAGAAAACCTAAGTCCTTTAAGATGACCTTTAAGTCACCATATCTGACAAGACTGCATCCTTCCCTTGTCTATAAAATGAATTCCCAGCAAATCCCATTCCAGATGAACTTTCACAGGACATTTAAGAAATGTACCAGAAGCAGCTGGGCCCAGCAGCTCATGCCTGTAATCCCAGCACTTTGGGAGGCCCAGGTGGGAGGATCACTTGAGGCCAGGGGTTCGAGACCAGCCTGGCCAACATGGTGAAACCCTGTCACTACTAAAAATATAAAAAATTAGCCAGGCATGGTGGCACGCACCTGTAACCCCAGCTACTCAGGAGGCTGAGGTGGGAGAATTGTTTGAACCCAGAAGGCAGAGGTTGCAGTGAACAGAGATCATGCCACTACACTCCAGCCTGGGCAACAGAGCATGACTCTGTCTCAAAAAACAAACAAACAAAAAAGTATAGAAGCAATTAACTCTGTGCAAACAGGGCCTGGATGATGCTTTTCAAGAGGAACTGACATTATTGAGTGGTTACAATATACCAGGGTCTGTACAGAGCATCTTAGATGATGTGTTTGAATAATTCTAGAACCGCCCTCACGAGGTGGGTACCAACAGTGCTCCTATTTCCATGGTGAGGATGTGGAGGCAGGGAAGTGGGTGAGGCTCTATGCAGTAGAGCTGGGACTCTGCATCATGACCCCTCAGCCATATGCCTCTCAAGGCACCGCTATCATTTCTGTGGACTGTAAAACTGACTGTATTACAACACTGATGTGAACCCAGGCAATTAAAAATAATAAAACCAAGGTCACTGGGAAAAATACTGCTCTGCCAATATCGGCAGGGTTTGGCACTGGCACCAGTGGGATGCAGCATCCTCTGGAAAGAGTCATTGGAGGAAGATAAGGGGAAAAAGGGAAGGAAACAACTGGGAGAGGAAGAACAGAGACAGAGGATGCAGAACAAGAAGTGAAGGAAAAATATTTTCTTTTTTATTTAACAGAGACTAGCTTTGTCTCCCAGGCTAGAGTGCAGCGGCATGATCCTGACTCACTGCAGCCTCTGCCTCCTGGGTTCAAGCAATTCTTGTGCCTCAGCCTCCCAAGTAGCTGGGATTCTAGGTGCCCACCACCACACCCAGCTAATTTTTGTCTTTTTGGTAGAGACAGGGTTTTGTCATTTTGGCCAGACCTCAAGTGATTCACCCACCATGCCCTCCCAAAGTGCTAGGATTTCAGGCATGAGCCACGACCATGCCCAGCCAGAAGTGGAGGTAAAAAATATTAGGTTGGTTACCAACCTAATGTTTTAGAAAAAAGGAAGTCTGGGCCAAGCATGGTGGCTCATGCCTGTAATCCCAGCACTTTGGGAGGGCATGGTGGGTGAATCACTTGAGGTCTGGAGTTCGAGACAATCCTGGACAACATGATGAAACCCCATGTCTACTAAAAATCCAAAATTAGCTGGATGTGGTGGCGCATGCCTGTAATCCCAGCTACTTCGGAGGCTGAGGTAGGAGAATCACTTGAACCCAGGAGACAGAGGCTGCAGTGAGCCGAGATCGTGCCACTGCACTCCAGCCTGGGCAACAGAGGCTCTGTCACTGAAAAGAAAAAAGAAAAGAAAGTAAGTCTGTAGAGAAGGGTAGAGCCCAGGCATTTAGAAGAAACTCAATGAATACTTGCTGCACCAATAGAACAGAGGCTTACCTAAGGTTAGTGCCATATGACCACCCTTCCTAAAGACTTTAAACATAGAAAGTACTAAAGCCGTGACAGAAATGGGAATTCCAAGGAAGTTCAGGCAAAACTTGGTGTAAGCAATACTTCTTCAGAGTGGAAAAACAAAATTAAACAATATAGAAAGGTATAAGATAAAAAGGTAAGACATCAACTTCCAACCCAAACCTCTCAGGAGGTTCCCTAATTATGTGTCCTCTCAGAAATACACAAGCACGCATAAGTTTTCCCCTCTAAATACAACAGTATCATAAAGTGCACACTGCAACTTGCATCTTCAGCCCCAAGGGTCTGCCTGACAAATGAGCTCACGTATGATGACAGAGACCTGTGGCACAGTCTGTTAAGGCTATAATTCATATTGCAACACCAAGATGGCAAAATTATTTCCTTTTATTCTGTGGAACTTCACTAAAGTAAAGAGGCATGTGCATGATTTATGTTAATTTACACATGATGAGAATTAAGGCTGAAAAGGACTTCCAGGGAAACTCCTACTATTAACTTCAGATCTTCTGGGCAGGGGCTGACTTCTCTTGGCTTCCCTATACTTCCTAACTCCCAGTGGCCCTGAATAGACACTGGCCAGACTTTCAAAGTAGCTTCTTGAAGATGAATGATGATCTGGAAGGAAAAACAAACAAGAAATCAGTTTTCTCTAAGCACTGAAATGTTTCCTGTTCCTTCCATACAGCACCATTACCCACTCACATTGCCAAAGCTGTTAACATTGACATCCTTTCCTACACCAGCTCTTCTAGGGTCTGTCCATAAATGGACCTGAAAATGGTGCATAGCATTTCCATGGTACTATGTGAACACTGTTCAAGACCAGACCAAGCACTGAGCTGTGACTGCATTTCCAATATCACACATGCCCTCTCAAAGATTAGTGTTCTAGCATCAAATTACAGTTTGCTTCTACTTGGACCTTAACTTTCTCAAGTAATGCAAGAGCTTTTATTTTGTACTATTACCCTCTGATATCCTTGTCTTTTCTAACTTTTTCAGTTTTTCTTAGGTGTTCACCCAACCTGTCCCACACTGGATTTGTAACCCTAGGTCATTTGCATGGTTGTCAGAATGCTTCTTCACTAACGTCCAAATCAGGGTTCTGTTTCCCAAAACTCTTATCTTCTTTTTTCTTGGTTAATTCCTCATTTTGCTAAGTACATTGCTAAATAACTTCTTAGGAAGAGATGGGGGATGGTAAACGCTTGCATGTCTGAAAACATCCAGATAGATTCGGTGAGGTGTAAACACATGTGGAAAGTCATTTTCCCTGTGACCTTAGAGGATATTCCTCCACTTTCTAAAGCTTCTTGTTGCCGATAAGACAGGTGTTCGGTCCAGTTCTCATTTTTTGAATAGGGAAATCACTTTTTTCTTCTCTGGAGAAAGATGTTTAGGATTTTCATGTTTGATATTTTTGAAATTGCAGGAGGATGTGTCTAGGGATAGAAGTGCACACTGCAACTTGCTTCTTCAGCCCCAAGGGTCTGCCGAAGGAGAGACACATCCTGTTGAAATTTCAAAAATATCTAACAATGCAATGTCACTCATTGCAGTCAGTACTAAGCGTCCTTTCACCTAAGGCCCTAAGAACTGCTGGATTGGTCCTGTTTTCTTCTCTTTCCAGTTACACTTCTAAGACACTGACTAACTCTTGCCTTCTAACTACCTATTCAGAGTATACAGACTGTCAGCTGTTCCTGACCTGCAATGTGTCAATTCTGAACCCCAAGACTCCTTGGGCTGCAGCAGAGGGAGTCTAACCTCCCCTGCCGTTCCCTCTATAGTTTATTGGGCAGCAGTTTTCTCCCCTACACTGTCAACCATGCACGTCTTCCAAGAATGTGTTGAAATATAAATATTTCAATTAATTGGTTATTGCCAACTCTCATTCCTATCCCCTCTCCCCTCAAAACATTTCTGAAAAGAAACGTTTTGAAAGCATTAGAATGTGAATTTTTATAGTGTCAGTTTGAGCCCTATAATTCATAAGCTACATAAGGAAAAAAGCAAAGTTCTTCCCTAGTAACAACTTACCTGTTTAGAATAATCCATTCACCTGTTCTGTTTCAGGGTCCAAATCAATATCATAAAAACAGGGTCGGGTGGGGAGTCCAGGCATTGTGCTCATCTAGGATGTAAAAACGCATTACAAACAAACTTAAGCTGGCTTACGCCTATAATCCTAGGCTAAGGTGGGAGGATCACTTGAGGCCAGGAGTTCTAAACCATCCTGAGCAACATAGTGAGACGCCGATCACTACAAAAAATAAAAAAATAGGCTGGGCATGATGGCATGTGCCTGTAGTTGCAGCTACTTGGGAGGCTTAAAGCAGGAGGACCACTTGAGGCTAGGAGGTTGAGGCCATAGTGAGCCATGATCATGCCATTGCCTGAGTGACAGAGCAAGGCCGTGTCTAAAATAAACATAAAGTCATCTTTTATTTCACTTTTCCTTCAGATAGAAAGCCCAAAAGATAGATCACTTTACAGTTGTCAATAAAATGGGTACTCTTCTTGTTACATACTAAAAATCAAGTCACTGATCCTGTTATAAACTCAAACTTAGAAACTGATCCCAGCTGGGCATTGTGGCTTATGCCTATAATCCCAGCACTTTGGGAGGCCAAGGCAGGTGGATCACCTGAGGCCAAGAGTTCGAGACCAGCCTGACCAACATGGTGAAACCCCGTCTCTACTAAAAATACAAAAATTGGGTGGGCACAGTGATGTGCACCTGCAATCTCAGCTACTCAGGAGGCTGAGGCAGGAGAATCGCTTGAACCTGGGAGGTGGAGGTTGCAGTGAGCCAAGATCACGCCACTGTACTCCAGCCTGGGTGACAGAGCAAGACTCTGTCTCAACAACAGCAAAAAAGAAGCTGATCCCTCATGTCCTTCTGCAAACCAAACACTAGCCTTCACTATCATCTTCCATATTGATGGTGGTCACAAGTAGTAGCAGGAGGTGTTTCCACCTTCACCTTACAAGGACGAGTGCTGAGGAGTAGAGGAGTTGTTTACTCACCTCCTCAGCTCACGCTTTTTAAGACCAAAAGGAGGTGTAGGGCTTGTGTGCTTTTAAATTTTGTTTCATTCTGTCTTGCTAGCTGAGCTGCCAATGTGATTTTTGTTTCAGCAACATGATGGTAGGAGTTAGTATCCTTTAACTTGGGCCAAGACACTTTTGTACGTAATCTAGATGGTTTTATAATCACTATTCTTACTGGCCCAATATGGCCTTCTAAAACTAAACTTGTAATGCTTACAAATTATATTTGTACTCGCTGCTTTTCTAAAGACTCAGCTTTGACAAATTTCTGCTTAGATGCAAATTTGTATGGCTTGCAAGTGGAAACTCAGTATATTTTTATCTGTAACAATGTCCTATATAATGAATACACACAAGTTCCAAATTAAATCTAGACAGGAAAACAGCTTAGGTTACTTCTAAAATTTAACTATAAAAAGGTTATTAAAAAAGAATGAGTCATCTTCTGTAACAAAAGCATCATCAATACTTTAGAAAACCTCATTCCGACTGACTTCTGAATATCAGTCAATATTCCCCAAAACACATCACAGGAATCTGACAACTGGTTTATATTCTCATACTCTGTAAGAGGTAAGGAGGTGCTAGGTGTGAGACAAGTAGGAGAAAGGAAAGGATTGGTCTTTAGACCCAGCAGAAAAACCTAAAGATGACATTATAAAGATAAAAGACATCAATGTAGACATACATGTACCTGTCAGTAGAAAACCCTAAAGATGGTTCCCTCAACAGTGATTAGTAGGATTTTTGACATTTTCACTCATTCCCAAAGAGGATTTTCCCTCCTTAACATGGGTCATTGATAATAAATATACAAAAAAAGAAAATATTATGTGTACATACACATATATGAACCTAGATATAAAATTCTGAAAAGAAATCATCACACTTTGAATTAATATAGATAATATTCAAATAATCTGAGTCCCATTAAGGCCCCAACAGCAACTGGAAGGTGTTAGAATAGCGATGAAACCATTTGGTCATGTGTGGAAACATCTTGGTTCAAGTTAAACTTGAAGGGCTCTGACGCGTCCTTTGTTCTAAATGAGAACGTCTTGAGTTGGGCGGGCTGTGTCTGTCTCTACCTTACAGCCTGGGTCTCACTGGCCTGACTGCTTCCAGATTTGCTTTCCCCTCTACTGTTACCACCTTTTTCTTCTTGTGAAGATGAAAAGTGACAAGAAAGAGTATAGCTTTCAGATGGTAGTTGCTGACTACTTCTCCAGAAAGACCAAGACATATTCCTGCATTATTCAAGGTGCTGGGTAAAAATAGTGGAATATTTCTACCAAAAGGGGATTTCTGTAAATCCTGGAGACTGATGTACATCATAGCAAGGCTAAGCCTCCTGCTCTCTGGAGGGCTAAGGAGGTAGTGAGATGCAGGCATTTGTGCTAAGCACCACTGTGACGTGATGATGCTGCCTTACAACGTGAGCTGAGGGCAGCAGGGCTCTCACCTTTCATAATTTGTCCAAGGCCAAGATCCCAAGAGGTGAAAATGGATTAAGCTCTAATGTCCTGCGCTTTCAGCTCTATAATGCCATCTCTTACCACTTTCTCACTGTACTGAAGGAATGACATAAATCCAAAAGGAGATATTGGTTCTTTTCAATGTGTGTTGGTGTAGTTCAACATTTCAATCCTGTATTGCATGTAAGCACAATCTGCAGATACAGGATACGGGGCAGATTTAGGGGATAACCTAGATTCAGGATCCATGCTAACCTTGGAATAATGTCAGCCCAAACTATGATTATGTCCTTAAGCATCCCTCCCCTCTGCTTCTCTGTTGGCAGTATTCTACCTTGAATATGCATAAAATCTATAAGATAAGAAAGCACTGGACACCTTATTCACATTGAAGTGTAAATAAGCAACCTCACCTTTCATATCTCCAGGGTCCATTTGCATTTTAATGGGGGAAATTCCTTACTCAAAAATAATAAACTCCCTGAATTTCAGGCATAAGTTCTAGGCCTGTCAGCGAGACCATGGGGGTGTAAAACCTCTGTCCCTACCTCCTAGGGCTGTGGGAAACTGAGTTAATCTGTGTAAGGCTCCCAATAAACATTAACTGTGATTATATGTTAGCAGTACCCCAGCCTATCAACTGGGCTCATCCTAGATTAGTGAAGGGGCATACTGCCCCTGGGAAACAGAATTTTTTTTTTTTTTTTTTGAGACGGAGTTTCACTCTTGTTACCCAGGCTGGAGTGCAATGGTGCGATCTCGGCTCACCGCAACCTCCGTCTCCTGGGTTCAGGCGATTCTCCTGCCTCAGCCTCCTGAGTAGCTGGGATTACAGGCACGTGCCACCATGCCCAGCTAATTTTTTTTTGTATTTTTAGTAGAGACGGGGTTTCACCATGTTGACCAGGATGGTCTCGATCTCTTGACCTCATGATCCACCCGCCTCGGCCTCCCAAAGTGCTGGGATTACAGGCTTGAGCCACCGCGCCCGGCGGAAACAGAATTTTTTATTCAGTAGGAATAGTCATGGCATCATTCTTGAATTGACACCAAGATGGTCCACAGCAAGAGCTATATAGCTCCTGCTTTATAGCTTATGATCCACAGCAGTCATAATAGGCCTTATTCCAATTTTCTTCTGGGCAGTGAACTCTGCTCACTTGGCATTTGCTTGATGGTTTTGGCAACACACTTAAGACGATAAGCGTATATGCGCCCAGTCCTTCCTTGCAGCATGCACTTACCGTTCCTACTAAGGGGTACAGAAAACCAGCCCCGACGCTGGCACGGATGTCACGAATGGGCAGAACGAAGCCTGTAGGGACACCTTTTTGCTCTGGGTTGTGAGACAAGGACAAGTGTGTTTTGGCCATGCAGATGGGGAGATTCCCAAAGCCCTGGGGAAAGAAGAGAATAGAGAGAGGACAAATGAAAAGCTGACAACACAGCAATGACCATCTGGGCCCTGTCATTACATGGATTCTTCAATTTATCTTGAACATCCAACTCCTTTTATATACATCTATACCTCACTGTCCTCCAAAAACAACAACAAAAAAAGAACTCTGTTGGGTGAGGAGTTAAGTACAACTGTAGTCCACAAGTGAATATTTTATTTCCACCTATGGAAATAAAAATAAAACCAATTTAAAAAATTGTTTGGAGTAGATATGATAATAAAATTGGAGAGGGTCAGATGCAGTGGTTCATGCCTGTAAATTCCAGCACTTTGGGAAGCTGAGACGGGTAGACTGCTTGTGCCCAGGAGTTTGAGACCAGCCTGGGCAACATGGCAAAACCCCATCTCTACAAAAAATACAAAAATTAACCAGGTGTGGTGGTTTGTGGCTGTAGGCCCAGTTAATCAGGAGGCTGAGGTGGGAGGATCACTTGAGCCTAGGAGGCAGAGGCTGTAGTGAGCCGAAATTGCACCACTGCACTCTAGCCTGGGTAATGGAGCCAGACCCTGTCTCAAAAAAAAACGGAGAAGTTCTCAATAATTTGGTAAGACATCCCATATTTCTTCATGGATTTCTACGCATTCATTTATCACCTATATGAACCAGGAACTGTGCCGTCTAATCCAAACCCAGCATTTCAGAGGAGAGAAGGCTACCACCCAGAGAAGTGAAGTAACGGCTGTTGGCCAGGCTGGGAGGACCCAGGGATTGTGACTGGAAGGCCTGCTTTGCAAAGAGTTTGAAGGACAAACTAACCAAATATCTACCTGTTTTGTGTAGACTTCAGCTTTATGTTGAGCTTCAGGGAGTAACTCAATGTCGTCTGCCCCGTAGATCTTCTGTGCGATGATCCTGATTTTATCCTCAACTGGGAGCTAATGAACAAGAGACAAAGTCATGGTCCAGACATAATGACTGGAAGTATGAAAGGACATTTAACCAGGACATGGCCACGTTCTAGGTCAGAGTCCCTAAAAGGGGCAGAAGATGGTTTTTATATATATACACATATGCAAATAGTTTGAGGTTGATTGGATTAGGAAGACTTTCTTTCTTTTTTTTTTTTTTTGAGACAAAGTTTCCCTCTTGTTGCCCAGGCTGGAGTGCAATGGCACGATCTCAGCTCACCAAAACCTCCGCCTCCGGGGTTCAAGCAATTCTCCTGCCTCAGCCTCCTGAGTAGCTGGGATTATAGGCATGCACCACCATGCCTATAATCCCAGCTACTTTTGTATTTTTAGTAGACACCCCCTGACTGATTTTGTATTTTTAGTAGAGACGGGGTTTCTCCATGTTGGTCACGGCTGGTCTCAAACTCCCAACCTAAGGTGATCCACCCACTTCTGTCTCCCAAAGTCTTGGGATTATAGGCATGAGCCACCGCGTCCTGCGAGGAACACTTTCTTTTAATACCAAGCCTCAGATTTTATAAGTGAAAATGTCCCACAGAGGTAAAGTTTTTATATCTACATATACAGATATATATATATATGTATATACAGAGAGAGAGAGACAAAAGGAGGCTGGGGCAGGAGAATCACTTGAACCCGGGAGGCGGAGGTT
>NW_016107398.1:5708512-5714751 GCF_001604975.1 Cebus imitator | reverse complement strand
AAAAAAAAAAAAAAAAAAAAAAAAATTTAAATAAATAGATAAATAAAAAGTAAATGTTCTGGCTGGGTATGATGGCCCATGCCTGTAATCCCAGCACTTTGGGAGGAACCCAAGGCAGGAGGAGGATCGCTTGAGCCCAGGACTTTGAAACCAGCCTGGGCAACATAGCCGCACTCTGTCTCTTTAAAAAATAAAAGCAATTTTAAAATAATAATAAAAATTAAAAAGTAGATCTGGAGATCAGTCTTGGCAAAACAGACCTAGGGACACTGTTTATGAAATAAGACATCTAGTGTCCATCTACATGACTCCCAGTTTGTATATGAGGCAGATGCTACCCTTAACACAATTGATTAAGTGCAAGCACCAGGAACTGGGAAATAGTCATAACAGTAATATCACCTAGGTATTAGAAAAAAGCAACCCAGTGATTTAGATGATCAACACGCACTGGGCATGTCTGCCTTCTGTGGCACCTGAAGCAAACAGTGCAGTGGACAGAGACCAATAGTCTAACTGGTGAGGGCCTCAGTCCCATGGGCAGTTTCCTCTGGGGCAGAGTCTTCAGAGAACTGGAGCTGGCTTCTGAAATGCTGCGTAGACTAGTTCAGGACATTAAGATTCAGAGAGAACAGCATAGGGAGAGGTTGCCTAAAGGAAATGAGAAGGACATCTACTCACAGGTAATTTGGATGAGCAAATTACAAAAATTAGGCAACATATCTGACTCTATACTCCCTAGCAACTAAAGCTAAAAGAACATATTAGGCAAGTATGTATGTATGTACTTGAGACGGAGTTTCGCTCTTGTTGCCCAGGCTGGAGCGCAATGGCACCACCTTAGCTCACTGTAACCTCTACCTCCCAGGTTCAAGTGATTCTCCTGCCTCAGCCCAAGTAGATGGGATTATAGGCATGTTCTAACACACTTGGGGAAGAGGAAGAGGGTGGTAGAGGAGATAAGACAGTAGGGAAATTTTATGTTTTTAGTAGATGGAGTTTCACCATGTTGGTCAGGCTGGTCTCGAATTCCTGACCTCAGGTGATCCACCCACCTGACCTCCCAAAGTGCAGGGATTACAGGTGTGACCACTGTGTCCAGCCAAGTTTTGTTTTTAAAAGGAGCAATAATCTATCTATAAAAACAAAAATTCCCTTCTGAACTAAAGAGTGATAATTTATGAAGGGGCTTTGTGAAAAGGGCATGAATAAAGTGAATATTCAATAAGGACTTTATAGAGATGCAACACAGATTATTTTCATATGCATCTCATAACTGGAGTGCTATAAATGCCAAGGCACATTTAGAACTTCTGAAGCAAAAGCACTTTGGTGAAAGGGTGATTTAAGAGTAACAGACGCTGAGTAAGACAGAAAGTGGCAGCCTCCTGTTTGCCAGAACGCATAAAAGTTCCAAGTAGAAATGGGTTATAAAGTCCGTATGTCCTTACTCTTCCAGGTCTCCTGCTTGTCCTCAAGGACTAGGCTTCCAGCCTTGGGTGCTGAGCCTAGAGAAGGTGCCTATAAATGCTTTGCATTTGTATGCAAATTTGTGTTTATGGCATTTTGTCTTTTTTCTTTCTTTCTTTTTTTTTTTTTTTAATCTATAGTTTTAAGACAAAAACTTTTTTTTTTTTTTTAATCTATAGTTTTAAGACAAAAACTGACAGTGTAGTATGAAGTTTACATTTAAACAAAGTTTTCACAGAAATCTAACACATGCCTAAAAAGATTTTACAATGTAGCTCTAGATGCAAGTCTAGACAATATCAAGAACTGATGGATCTCATGACTCAAGACAGAGCATTTTGGGTATACTTCTTAGGATTTCTTTAAAAAAGTGTGTGTGTGTGTGTGTTTGTGTGTTTGTGTGTGTGTTTTAAAGTGAACCACTGCCCAGTATGAAAGTTTAATCTTCTCCTGGGACCAAGGTTTTTTAAGTCACTCAACTCTTGAATCAATTCAGTGAAACTTGAGCTGTCAGCGACTGAACCCTGCCACCAATGGTTTCAGAGTTCAAACCTCAAAAAAAAAAAAAACGGCTCCAAGAGTTCTCCCCACTAAGAGCATAGGCCCTTGTCTTTCCCTACTGTCTTATCTCCTCTACCACCCTCTTCCTCTTCCCCAACACCTCAGCCAGTGGCTTGGATGAACAAGCTGATGTTTACAATTTTGTTATTGGAAATATTTATGATTGCTGAATTTAAAACTTGTCTATAAAACCAAAGCTCAACAGGAGAATGTCAGTGTCAATGTTAATTAACTGTAAGTATATTATATCTGTAGGAGGCAGAGAAATAAGAGAACACTAAAACTCAAAAGTAGTAAGTTTATTCCTTCTACTTCTTGATGGCTGTTTTGTAAAGTCTATGATTCTCTTTTAAAAACCAAGCCAGGCCAGGCACAGTGGCTCATGCCTATAATCCCAGCACCTTGGGAGGCAGGAGGATCACTTGAGCCCAGGAGTTCAAGACCAGCCTGAGCAATATAGGGAGACCTAGTCACTACAAAAATAATAATAATAATAATAATAATAATAAAACAAATCTTTTTTTTTTTTTAGGACGAAATTTCTCACTTATTGCCCAGGCTGGAGTGCATTGGCATGATCTCAGCACATTGCAACCTGCACCCTCTGGGTTCAAGCAATTCTCCTGCCTCAACCTTCCAAGTAGCTGGGATTACAGGCACCCGCCACCACACCCAGCTAATTTTTTTATTTTTAGTAGAGACGGGGTTTCACCACGTTGGCCAGGCTGGTCTCTGACTCCTGACTTTAGGTGATCCACCCACCTTGGCCTCCGAAAGTGCTGGGATTACAGGTGTGAGACACCACGCCCAGCCAATAAAACAAATTAGCCAGGTTTGCAAGTACATGTCTGTTGTCCCATCTACTCAGGAGGCTGAGGTGGGAGGTCCACTTGGGCCCAGGAGGTTGAGGCTACAGTGTGCCATAACTGTACCACTGCACTCCAGCCTGAGCAACAGAGCAAGACGCTGTCTTAAAACAAAAACAAACAAAAAAACCAAGCCAAAAACTAGCCTAGAGAATAGGAGCAGAATTAACTACAGCATATATCCCATGTTCCTACAATGTTTCCAACTGCTGTTTCTGTACTAGTTAATGTCAAATCACATCTGAAATACATTGGACAGATAAATGAAAACAAAACACAACCCTATAAGAACAACCTTTTCCTGAACTAGCTTTATTGTATCAGAGTAAGCAGGGCTCTGCTTAGACTAGGTGTAATTTAATTTGCTCAGTGATGGAAAAAATGATGAAGCTTCCTGGAGTACTCTGGTTTTGCATGTGAGGGCCCTGAACTTTGAGCAGCACCTTACCAGGAAGTGAGCTTGGGAGGCACGCTTTGTTCCCCTATTACTGAGAAGCCGTCAGAAAAATTTTGTGAGCTCTATGCAGCCACTTACCAATCTGCTACATCATGGTTGGTGCCTTGTGTTAAAGGCTGCAATGAATTACACATTTGGTCTACATTTAACCTTCTCTTCTGCCACCTGTACTTTGACCCTTTTCAAAGTTAGGACATGAGCAATGGTTCCTCCTCCACCCTGGGGTATTCCTGCCTAAATCCCCTCTGTAAGTAAGTGAGCAGTGGCATAGTTTATAAAAAGGCTGTCTGGCCAGGTGCAGTGGCTCACACCTGTAATCCCAGCACAGGAGGCCAAGGCAGGTGGATCACGAGGTCAGCAGTTTTATGAGACCAGCCTGGCCAAGACGGTGAAATCATGTCTCTACTAAAAAAATTAAAAATTAGCTGGGCAGGCCGGGCGCGGTGGCTCAAGCCTGTAATCCCAGCACTGTGGGAGGCCGAGGCGGGTGGATCACGAGGTCAAGAGATCGAGACCATCCTGGTCAACATGGTGAAACCCCGTCTCTACTAAAAATACAAAAAATTAGCTGGGCCTGGTGGCGCGTGCCTGTAATCCCAGCGACTCAGGAGGCTGGGGCAGGAGAATTGCCTGAACCCGGGAGGCAGAGGTTGCGGTGAGCCGAGATCGTGCCATTGCACTCCAGCCTGGGTAACAAGAGCGAAACTCCGTCTCAAAAAAAAAAAAAAAAAAAAATAGCTGGGCATGGTAGTGGGTGCCTGTAATCCCAGCTACTCAGGAGGCTGAGGCAGGAGAGTCGCTTGAACCCTGGAGGCAGAGGTTGCAGTGAGCTGAGATTGTGCCACTGCACTCTAGCCTGGGCGAAAAAGCAAGACTGCTCTCAAAAAAAAAAAAGCTGTCCACAGCTGAGAGTCCTGGCTGTGGTTGTGTGGTTGTATAACTCAACTACATGGGAATCAAACCACAAGGCTGAAGCTGTGAAGCATGTGGCTCTAAACAGAGGTAGTCACACAGAAACCTCATGGTGCCCTTTTCGACTTTTTTCTTTTGCATACTGCAAGTCACCCACCTTGAGGTCGTAAAGGAGTTGGAAGCTGCTGGGTGCTTGTGCTGCTCTCTGAACAGCCTGAGCCAGAGCTAAGGCACCCTTGCCCCCTTCTGCCCAGTGAGTGCACTTCACGGCATCAAAAGCCCCATGTTCTCGGGAAAGGCTGCTGATGAGGTCCAGCTCGGCCTCCGTATCTGTCCTGTAAAAGAAGCACGTCATATCAAAGCATGGAAGACAGCTGGAGAAGACAGAATCTGTCTTCTTTTTGCCATTAAACCTTATGTGAATTACCCGCTGATAAACGAACCCTAACCAAGAAATTCAGCCTGGTTTTGAATCTCAGGCTCCAAAACTTACTAGCTGGTGGCTTTTGGCCAGTTATTTAATCTTTATGTGCCTCAATTTCCACCTGGATAATATGGGAATAATCACAGCACTTATTTCACTGGGACGTCATGAGACTCAGATGGTAAATCCATGTGAAGTACTTGGAAAATTCCCAGTACCCCACAAGAAATCAGTAAATACCAGCTTTTAAGAATTTTGCTTCTGATTCTACTGTGTGAGGCCATTATAACAAAACCCAGACCAGCACTGCAATATCTAAACAGCCCACACAAGTTCTTGCACAACTTCCAGTGCAATCTGCCCAATTTTTGTCAAGACAACATCCCACCAAATCTCGTAAAATAATGGAACCCTATAGGCCTGTCATCTTCCATTAGCATAAAAGGCCTCTAAAGATGAGAAAGGAACGCTGAACTTCAGGCTTGTGTATTACCCACTTCCCCCAGTGGGGAGGAAGGGGGCCCACAGGAGCTGAATCTGACTTTGGGACCCTCAGTGGGTGAGGTGGCTAGCCCACTGTGGCATACACAGTGCCTGTCACAGTGCAGGCTAAAACCGCAGGCTATAACCAATAGCAGTAACTGAAAAATAAAATAAAGCTGAAAGCAGTGCTATATAATCAGCTCCAGGAGATGTTTCCTGACCATTTTCCACATTCATCCTTTTCTATGCTCTATACTTACTTGAATGCATTCACGGCCACTACTACTGGAATTCCAAACATTCTGGCATTTTCAATTTGTTTCTTCAAGTTACTGAAGCCTTTTTCAACCAGCTCCTGGTTCTGTAAAAACAACAGTGAAAGGTTTATGAGATCAGAGAGTTGAAAACCACTGCAGGTTCTTCTTCAAAGGCAAACAGCCTCCTTGAGCCAGCAGCCACTCACTGTCAGGACAACGAGGCCAAGAAAGGAGAAGGTCCCTTGGTGCATTTCTTCCAGCACGGTGACTGTATGCTATGGAGGACTGCAGCTTTCACTCCAGCCTACGACACTAAAGTGGAGCTGTGCTTGTTTCCCAGCCTTCGAGAAAACAAGAGCTCATGTATTTGCTGTCATTATGCCACATCATTATAGCTTATTTGCTGCTTGAAGGGAATTAGTTACCCGTACCCAAATTATATTTACAAATTGTGTTTATAGATTTTATGTATTCATAGGGGTATGATAATACAAATTGACTGTACTCAGCACAGCACAGACCCTTCCATCAGAAGACAGAGCCGGCCGGGCACAGTGGCTTACACCTGTAATCCCAGCACTTTGGGAGGCCAAGGCAGGTGAATCATGAAGTCAGGAGTTCAAGACCAGCCTGACCAACATAGTGAAGCCCCATCTCTATTAAAAATACAAAAAATTAGCCAGGCATGGTGGCATGCAACTGTAATCCCAGCTACTTGGGAGACTGAGGCAGGAGAATCGCTTGAACCCAGGAGGCAGAGGTTGCAGTGAGCCCAGATCACGCCACTGCACTCTAGCCCCAGCAACGTG
>NW_016107398.1:5681832-5707602 GCF_001604975.1 Cebus imitator | reverse complement strand
AAAAAGAACCGAGCTGGATGGTAGCTCACACCTATAATCCCAGCACTTTGGGAGGCTGAGATCGGAGGATCACTTGCACCCAGGAGTTCGACACCAGCCTGCCTGAGCAACATAGGAAGACCCTGTCTTTACAAAAAATTTAAAAACTAGCCTGGTGTGGTGGCATGTTGCTGTAGCCCCAGCTACTTGGGAGGCTGAAGTGGGACAACTGCTTGAGCCCAAGAGTTAGAGGCTGCAGCTATGACCACACCTCTGCACCACTCCGGCTCAGGTGACAAAGTGAGACCTTATCTGTAAAAAAAAAAAAAAAAAAAGAAGAAGAAGAAATACCACAAAATCTGAAGGGAAACAATTAAGGAAATGTACCTTTAAGTATGTTTACTACAGCCCTGGTTGTACCATTGGAAAATTATAAACATAAACCTCCTCCAAGGAGGACTGAGCCAATGAATTACAATATAAACACTCAATAATATTTATCATGCAGATGTTATAAAAGTGAGACCCATCTGTGTCAACATGGAACCTGTCCAAGATGTACTAAAGGTGCAAAACCATCGAGAGCTTAATTATTCCATTTTAGGACAAACACAAAAATACATGTGTATACTTCTTTAAATGTTAAGTATGCACCAAACTGTTAAGAGGACTCAACTCACATACATTATATTCTCCTAATGTTTAATTATTATTATTTACAAAGGGTATATTACTACTGTAGGCTTAACAATACAATAAGTATTTTAAGAATAAAAGAGTCTTCTTTAAAAATACATATACTGAATCATAAGCAAAACCCAGCAGTAATATTTGTGTATCCCAAAAAAGCAGAAATGGGTAGGATAAAAGGTAGAAAACAACAAGCTTCATTATAAATGTGATAATGCATAAATGTGATTTATGCTTTTTTTCCTTTAATAATTGAAAACTGAGATTATGGTTTATTTGAGCTTCTAAAGAACACTGCTAATTCTTTACTTCTAGTCACTTGAAAACCAATTAATATGTAAGGCTGATAGAGAACAGTTTTAAATAAGTAGAATTTCTTAAATGAAGACACCAGCTGGGCCAGCTAGGGGCAGTCACTGTAATTAGACACAGGAAAGGCTGTGGGGTGGCAGGAGGGCCAGAACTGTGAATTCCCCTCCTACGCGTGAATCAGACAAATGACCATAAAAGGCAAACCATAACTCAGAAGACAGGCAGACTGAAGGTACTAGCAATTTTTTCTAACCAATTTTGAAATACTTCATTTGGGGCCTTAACAGTGACCCTGTATTGCTTGATAATAGCTTCCAAAAAGGCAGAAAAATTGAATTAGCAGTGAGGGCAGGTGACCTTGCCACCTTATCTGATGGCCTGTCTCTCCTGTAACCACCCCAAACTGGCTTTAGAAATGTTTCTTTAATGGTAAATGACATAACTATGAAAATGTTTGAGCTCACCGTTGTTCTCTGGGCTCCTGTTTGATGCTATATATATCTAGGAAGCTTTGCCTAGAAAAACAACCAGAATGCTGACCATGTATCTTGGCCCTTTAATATGGATTTAAATTTGCAGAGGAGAAGCCATTTCAGAAAAGGTCTCTACTTGCTTCTGATCTGAATGGCATTTGGGACTTACCCAGCCAATACACGGAAGCCCATGGAGGGGAACTGCTATTAGTCTTGGACAGGATTTCTCCACCTCACACTCCTGACATCTGAGTTGGGTAATGTTGTGGGGGCTGTCCTGTGCATTATAGGATGTCTAGCTAGCAGCCCTGGTTTCTACCCACCACATGCCAGTAGCACTCCCCACTTCCAGTTGTAACAATAAAAAAGTCTCTAGGCATTGCCAAATGTTCCCGGGGTCAAAATCACCCCGCTGAGAAGCGGCCACTGGTCTAGGGCAGTGGCTTATTGACACTCCATGTTGGACAATTCTGTTTTGTGAGGTGCATCTTCCCTATCTAGTCATTTAATATAACTCCTCAGCACACTGCAGGCCTTTTGGCATCTTGCACCCTGGTCACAGCAATAACCCATATATTTCCACATGGGCGGGGTGGAGAAATGCTGATTCAGAGTGTGATGCTTTCTAGGACACATGATGAGAAATAACTGAGGTTACCTCCTCTATGTAAGCCTTGGGAAGAGGCAGTCCCGCAGTGACCTGGAAGGAAAAGAAACAGAGTCAGAGGCATTTCCTATTTAAATCTCCTAGCTTAAAAATGATACTTGTCATGTGTTAAAGGCAAAAGTCTGCAACGCTTGCAGGTCGTACAGTAGTATAAGATTATTTCCTGCCCTAAAGGCTTAGGCATGTGACCAGTCACACAGCACAGAACAAAAACGACTGCTTTGAGCAGCATGGGAAACCTTTGTGGCCTGAATTAAGGAGGTAAGAAGGACCAGATCGATGGCATGAGAGGTGGAAAGGGGTGTACCCTAGGCAGGCACAGTGACTCACTGAGTGAAGGCCATAGCAGTGGGGGTGGAAGTCAAGGGGAATGTGGGGAAAGAGGCAGCTGTCGGGCCTGCAGAAGCCACCCTAGGATGCCTGTCGATTGAGTCCGTGATGAGCCCTGCAGTGGTTTCATGTGCTGGTCCACAGTGCCAACCCGGCATTGGTGGAGCTGAACTGTGGTGCAGGAACAATACAAATGAGGGGAAACAATATAGAAGGATTTTCTTTCTCTATTTTAAAGTATTTATAAAGGATCGAGGTGCCTGGTCCCCACCCCATCCCCGCCTTGATCTATGCAGTGGCTCAGCCCTGTTGCATCCACAGAAATCAACAAGTAGGTGGAGGTGTCCTATCTCATGGGCCCCACCAGATGCACTGGACAGTGATTAAGAAGCTCCGTCCTCTCCCATTGCATAGTGAGACAATGGTGCTCCTGAATGGGCCACATGGAGGCAGAGCAAGAAGCAAGGACCTTACAGGTAGCTTCCCTTTGGCAAGCTAAAGGGAGCGGGAGGCCTGCTCTCTTGACAGGGCCATGTGCAAATGCTCCTTTCCATGTGTGGCATTATGTGACATTATCCTTACTGTGAAGTGAGGAGGAAGCAAGGAAAGGAGGTGCGACAGTATGAGGGTGAGTGACGGGTGCAAGAGAGAGGAATATCAGTTGTGATTGGGAAAAAAAGAGAAGTCTATCCTGCACTACTAGCAGAAAGGGGTGTGCTGGGTTGGGAGTGTCTTTGGCATCTCAGGGATAACTAAGACTGCACAAGGGTGCTGGGGCTGTTAAGGCAGCGTTCCCAGTGTGCTCTGGGGACTAATCTTTTGAAGGGGTCCATGAGGTCAAAACTATTTCCATAAGATTCCATAACATCTTATGGCCCCTTTACTCTCACTATCATTCTCTCATTGGGCATATAATGGACTTTTCCAAAGGTTTAAGACATGTGATGTCAGAACAGATCAAATCCTGTCTTCAATTAAGCCAGACAGAGAGAAGATCTGAAAAATGTATAATGCCTAAATTTTGTTGGGAAAATATAGTGCATTTTCTTCTTATTTTTTTTTTTCCTTTAAGATGGGGGTTTCATCATGATGGCCAGGCTGGTCTTGAACTCCTGACCTCAGGTGATCCACCCACCTCGGCCTCCCAAAGTGCTAGGATTACAAGCATGGGCCACAGTGCATTTTCATGTTTACAAAGTTCTTTATGTTAACATGTAACTCAGTTTTAATTTCTAATATGGTAACTATCAATAGCTATAACCTACATAAACAAAAAAGCTCTTTTAGGCTCTCAGTAACTGTCAAGAGTGCAAGAGGTTCTGAGGCTGAAACAGAACCGCTACATTAGGACAAACCCTGACCACCACATTAAGAAATTTGATTTTTATCCTGTAGGTGAGGGAGGCCTTATTTCCTAAGTTACAGTACAAGATCCTGGAGGACAAGAATTCAATAGTTTTTCAAATGATTTCAGAAAACTAGCACCATGTCTTTTCATGTAGGCCCTAAAGAAAAGGTGTTAAAATACCAGGATAAAAGTAGTAAGAATTGGCTAGGGGCAGTGGCTCATGCCCAGCACTTTGGGAGGCTGAGGCAGGAGGATCACCTGAGGTCGGGAGTTCAAGACCAGCCTGACCAACATGGAGAAACCGCGTCTCTTCTAAAAATACAAAATTAGCTGTGCATGCCTGTAATCCCAGTTACTTGGGAGGCTGAGGCAGGAGAATGGCTTGAACCCAGGAGGCAGAGGTTGTGGTGAGCTGAGATCACATCACTGCACTCCAGCCTGGGCAACAAGAACAAGACTCTGTCTCAAAAAAATAAAGAAAAAAAATAGTAGGAATTTCTACTCAGAGAAATTCTAAACAGTAGGGTTCAGAGAAACACAAAATTCAGGCTGGAAGTGAGGATGAGCTAGGCTCTACCTGTTTCTCTGTTACCCAGGGTGGCCCTGGGCAGATGCGCCATTCTCCTCTCCTCCCTCCCTCCCCAGGCTGTTGGA
Organism: Cebus imitator; assembly: GCF_001604975.1. Taxonomy (NCBI): domain Eukaryota; kingdom Metazoa; phylum Chordata; class Mammalia; order Primates; family Cebidae; genus Cebus; species Cebus imitator. The sequence continues at coordinate 5,703,149 of NW_016107398.1, read as the reverse complement.
GGCCCTGCCTAGCATGAACTCAAGAAGGGACTGACCTCTGTCTCAGCTAAATGGTTTGGTTGGCTGGTTGCCAGCATCACTATACAGAGGGATGAAGATTTAAAAAGAACAGTCTAAACATAAAACAGTTTTTTGTGGGGCTAGCCAAGCACACGTCCTTGGAGGGGTTTAGATATTGTCAGATGTTCTCCTCTGAAAGGTAGGCCAGGCAGCCAATTTTGGCCCTCTTAAAATGCTGAGTGCTGACAGTGCCGGTAACTGTTCAGGTGGCCAACATGAGGGCTGTCTGCCCATCCCTTGCTTTTGCGCCCTATCAGTCACGCAGATAAAAGCAGCTCAATCAAGAAACGGGCAGAAGTCATCCAACTTCCTTTTGGCCGATAGCACACTGCCGATAATCAGATACTTCAACTTGCCACTCACCGTGGGGCCGCCCCCGTGCATCTTGAGAGCCCTGACAGTGGCGACAAGCACCACCACGTGAGGGCGGAGGCCAGAATACCGGCATTTGATGTTAAAAAACTTTTCCATTCCAATGTCTGCTCCAAATCCCGCTTCTGTCACTATAAGTAAGGAGGAAAGCAACAGTAAATATGCCATCCCATTTCCCTGATGTTAAAAGAAACATACAATCTATTCGTTGGTGATGCAAAAACACTAACCTACAAACCCTTCCGGGCCAACAAGCTTGAGTGCCATCCGGTCTGCAATGATAGAGGAATTGCCGTGTGCGATGTTGGCAAATGGGCCAGCATGGACAAACACTGGAGTGCCCTGTGGAAACCAGGACACCGTGAGCTGAGCTGCCAATCCTGCTTCATAGTGGGATCACACACTCAGGGTATGGAATCGATTTAGAATCAGAAGGAAAAATACTTCCCAGAGAGAAAATACAAAGTCATCTGTTTTATTTCAGTAACATCCCAGTCACAAGTGTGAGGAAGAATGGGAAGAAAAGAGATGAGCAAGTGGGGAGGATCTCGACTACCCCGGTTAAGTGTGCTTTATAACCGCTCTGCTCTGACTGTCTAAAACCAGTTCAGGAAGGCAGGCGTCACTCTGCTCACCTCCAATGTCTGCATGAGATTGGGCTTGATTGCGTCCTTCATAAGCACTGTCAATGCACCACTCACCCCCTACAAAACAAATGCGTGCAGCGTCAACTACCACCAGCAAAAAAAACCAACCTTCTGAAATCAACATTTGACATTCTAGGCTTTCCCATGTTAGTCAGCTTGGACCAATTTGTACTTTCACCTGAACTGGACCATTCGTGGTTTTTTTCTGGATATACTATGAAGTTGCCAATTATTTTAAGCAGAGAGAACAGAAAGAATAAAAATGACATTCACCTGTTAATTTCTGGAGAAACATGTAACTCTGGAAACAAGCATCTCAATCAAGCTCTGCTGCTGACTGATGTGAGAAATCCATTTTAGACAAGTTTAGAGCATGTAAATGCTCGTTCCTAGAGTACTCAGCTATTTGTAACTCTGGTATCTGGGCAGAAATGGCTATAAATATCAAACTCAATATATGTCTCCCAAAGCTGAAACTACAGTATTACCCAAGAGTTCAATACCAACTCTTTTTTTTTTTTTTTTTTTTTTTTTTGAGACAGAGTTTTGCTCTTGTTGCCCAGGCTGGAGTGCAATGGCACAATCTCGGCTCACCACAACCTCCAGCTTCTGGGTTTAAGCGATAAAACCCTCCTGCTTCAGCCTCCCGAGTAGCTGGGATTACAGGCATGCACCACCACACCCGGCTAATTTTGTATTTTTATGTATGTATGTTGGTCGGCCTGGTCTTGAACTCCCGAGCTCAGGTGATCCACCCTCCTCAGCCTCCCAAAGTGTTGGGATTACAGGTATGAGCCACTGTGCCTGGCCGTTCAATACCAACTCTTAAACATCAGTTCACTCCATTAAGCCATCAAAGTAAAGCTGAACAAACTAGCAACAAAGATAAAGCAATAGTACTCTTGATGTTATCTGCAAATTGAAGTCATACACCTACCCTTGAAGATGCCCACAGGATGAAGATGTTACTCAAATCACCTGTTACTTGTGATCTATTGCTAGAGCATACCACCTATTATTCACTCTGATGTACTTTTTAGGCATTTCCTAATTAACTTGTAATTAGCAAAATAGGATTAAATTGATGAGTTAGCTGCAACATTTTTTTTTGTTTTTTTTGATATGGAGTCTCACTCTGTTGCCCAGACTGGAGTGCAGTGGTGCAATGTTGGCTCACTGCAACATCAGCCTCCCAAGGAGCTGGGATTACAGGCGCTTGCCACCACACCCAGCTAATTTTTGTATTTTTAGTAGAGACAGGGTTTCACCATATTGGCCAGGCTGGTCTCGAACTCCTGACCACAGGTGATCCGACCGCCAGCCTCCCAAAGTGCTAGGATTACAAGCATGAGCCACTGAGCCCAGCTAACTGCAACATCTTAAGTAGAACATTAAATTTTGTCATTAATAACTGCTGAAAGACCCTAGGACAACAGACAGACACGTCACCAAGCCTAGCATGCCTGGGTACCCACCAGATCTTCGGCACTGATGGGCTCTCCTTTCTTACTGGATGCCACCACCATTTTGCCCAGTCTTTCTCTCATGTCTTCTAGAGAAGTGGTGAGAGCCAGGACAGCCATAATTTCACTGGCCACAGAGATATCAAACTGGGCCTGTGGGCCAGGAAAAGAAACAATAGCAAAAACTTTATGTTAAACCAGAAGTATGTTCGAGTCCTTGATGGTAGCAAAAGGAGAAAAAAAAGTTTGAACTGCAAAAGTTATCCTTTTTTACATCTCAGGCTTAAACAAAAAGCTTAAAAGGATAGGATAATAGAATACTACCCAAAATACTTAATGAAAATAACCTTCTAAGAGCAAAGAAATTTTAATTAATTATTCCAAGACCCTGAGTTGTCTTTTTTGAGACAGAGTCTCATTCTGTCGCCCAAGCTGGAGTACAGTGGCACAATCTTGGCTCACTGCAACCTCTACCTCCTGGGTCCGGGCAATTCTCATGCCTCAGCCTCCCAAGCAGCTGGGATTACAGGCACATGCCACCATGCCAAGCTAATTTTTGTATTTTTTCAGTAGAGACAGGGTTTCACCATGTTGGCCAGACTGGTCTTGAACTCCTGACCTCAAGTGAGCCACCGACCTTGGCCTCTCAAAGTGCTGGGATTACAGCGGGAGCCACCGTGCCCAGCCTTGAGTTGTAAATTTTTTAAAATAAATGTTCCAGTAGGACCAAAAAGCTATTGTTTTATCCCTGTGAAGGCTGCTTATAATGCGCTTATCGTTTCCTTCATATACGAGGCAGCAACATGGTAGCTCTCAGTACCTCGTGGTTCTGTATATCAAGGAGATATACAGTGAAATGGCTACAAAAAAGAAGCAATTTTAATCAATTTCTATGTAAGGATATTCACTTCGGGCTCTCCACCTCCAGGAAAAAATCCTGGGGGAAAAATACACAGGTGACACATGGGATTTATTGCAAAAGCTGTCAGGAGTGCTCAATGCCACACACCTACTCACTTCCATTTTAAAAGGGAGAAGGCAGAACAACACCTGGCAGTATCAATCGTATGAGAGAGGATGGAGGAGGAGAGAAGCAGCAAGATCTACTGCCTCTGAACTAATTTCCTTGGAAAGGGACAAGTTATTACCGTCCGTGTGTGACCTTTCTCCGTTGGAGCCTGGCCAATTGTGATCTTCCTCAGGAATCTATCATTGGTATCCAACACTACAGCAGACAGGCAAGATATAGAACAATTTTGAGTAAAAGGACCACAAAGTTAAAGGAAACAGCAGAGTTTTAAAGCAATAAGTCTAATTTAACGATTGTCTATCAATATTTAACTTCAAATTTGATAGCAAAGCTAGAATATGTGTTAAAGTTAAGAAATCATGTTCATATACCATAAATACACAGGACTTATTTTTAAAGCAAAGGAATGAGGGGTGGCTTGGTTTTATTCCATCTAGAGAACAAACAGTTAACTAGAAATCTGGAATCTATTTTAAAGCATATTCCATATTATAAGAAAAACAGAGCAGTCTACATTTTTTTTCAAAAGGCTGAGGTTTGTGTTGTTGTTCTGTGGGATGATGACTCACTGACTTTCCACCACCCTAAGAAACATATGAGCCATAAAATCAGGGCAAGTGCAAATATCTTTTGAAACATGCTGGGTGCCAGGCGTGGTCTGAAAATTTAGGAAATGTAGCACACTTAGCAGAGATAATTTCTATTCTGATGAGAGAATATCTATTCAATCGTATAACCACGGAAAACGTGGCAAAGCTCAAGCAACTAACCAACTAATGACCTCCCAGGACTAACTACTGTTAACATTTTAGCGTACCACTCCATTCTGGTTTTTTGTATGTGTAGTGTAATAGGAAATATATTTGACCTTTGTCATGGGTTCCTGACACAAGGCTCATAGAGCTCTTGGAATTCCAAGTGTGATAGAAATGTCTTGTTATTCATAACAAACTCCTTTTGATTACACCTGAGTTTACACTAATAAGTGACTTATGGTAGGTCTCCAAGACAGTCTCCAGAAAGGGCTGGTCACCAAAAAGACCAAGTGATTAGAGGACTGGAACTTTCAGTCTCATCCACCACCCTCTGGGTTAGGTGTTAGGGGATGGAGACTAAGTTGTATAAAACTCTTGAACAACATGAATTGATGAGCCTCTGGGCTGGTGAACACATCCAGGTGCTGGGTGAGTGAGGCACCCTACCCTCCTCTTCCATCTGGTTGTTCTGAGTTGTATCCTTTATAATAAACCATAAACACGACTGAAATGCTTCCTCAAGTTCTGTGAGCCATTCTAGCAAATGAACCTGAGCAGGGGGTCGTGGGCAGCCTCCAGTTTTATAACCAGTTGGTCAAAAGCACAGGTGACAACCTGGACTTGGATACGTGTCTGAAGCAGGGGCAGTCTTGTGGGATCTGCACCCGACAGTGTCACAACTGAATTAACTCAGAGGATACTCGGTCAGTATCCAACAGAGAATTGAATTGTTGTGGGAGAGAAAAACTACCCATCTGGTGTCAGAGTGAAGTACTGAGAGTACTGTGAGTATAGAGAGGAAACAGGAGTTGCCATTTCAGTATCAAATGCCAAACAGTATCAAAGAAACACAAAATGAAATTGATCCATATTCTTATTAATATCATCATTGCTGGTGGCTGAGTATGTTTTGGAAGAGAGTTTTTCATCTTAGATACTGGTGAAGAAGTAAGAGAATATGAGAAGCTCAGAGTACAAATTTGCCTATATATTTTGTGGAATTTTTTTCTTTCAAGATGTTTTCTATTTCAAAATTAAAATAATTTCAAAGTAAAGAAAAAAAAACATAAAATGAACAACAAAAAAAACCCGGTTCATACTCTAAATGAGTCAAGGAGAAGCATTTTTAAGGCACTTGATAACATGCCAAATTATTTTCCACAAAGACTATCACAATACCAAAAGCAGTGTCTTATATAGCAATCAGACACACATACGTACCCCACTTTTGCTGTAATGTGTTGTTAGAGCCAACCCTTATTTTTTAAAAGAAAAAGTATCAAGTTTCATGTAACTAATATTTCTGTAAAACATTAGCCAGTCAATAGGTGTGACTGCCTCTACTTTCTTAGAAAGCATGAATGAGACGCGAAACAAAGGAAAAGTAAATTAGATGCTAAATTTTCAAAATGGACCTTTAGCTTATTCCTTATAAAATATTACACCTTTTGTCTAAAGCTATTAAAGCAAAGGAAGAGAAATACCAGTGTCGTTTTAGACGTTAAGAGTGTCATCTTAAAAATGCCATTAGCTAGCAACAGTTATTGAGTCAATGAAAATCACAAAAACATTCAGTAAATTGGCCTTCAGCTGCATTATGCATGAGTGGATGAAGATTCCTTCTCAGCAGTGATAGAGTAGAAGGTTGCTCTGTTGATTCAAAGTAAAATCTAAGTTACACTAGTTGTGCGCTGAGAAAAGTAACATATGGCAGTGAAGCCAGGCAACCTACTTACTAAATTGGTAAGTGTTTAAACCTTGAAGGCTACCTAATATGTTATAAGAGAATTTAATAAAATGAGGTAAGAAATGATTAGGTAAGCTAGAGAGCTACAGGAAAAATCAAGTCACTTCTGCCACGCAAGAGTTCTGAGAATAAAGGTCACACATGATTCAAAAAGTGATTAAACATAATTTCTCCGCTTCATGACACTAAAACTTTTTCCATAAAATTAAATTTGTAAAATGTTATTTTTGGTTTAACTACTCTCATTTTGGTCAACACTGAATAGCCAGCAAAATGTTCGACTGACCGAACAAAGAGAGATTTGATGACAGCTAATGAGAAATACTGAGAGAAGTGGCAAGAAAAAGAAATAATGTCACCATCTTGGTCATGTCTTAGCTGGTAAAATACCAGTATGGAAGCTTCTGAGCCTCACATTTTAACAACTCTTCTGGAGGGTGTGGGGTGTGCAATATAGCCAAAACAAACACTGCTTATATCCTGTATATCCTGCTCTGGTACCTCTTTGCCAAGTTATGGTTTCTGGATCAATGTCCAGTCTTGCAAATCGGTTTATCTCATCATCTGTCAGTGTGGTAGGGTCAGTCTTCTCAATGCCTAGTCTCTGAAAGGGTAGGAAAATGAAAACATAAAATAAGACAAACAGAAGCATGATAAACGTAAAACAAAAATTTTAATCCCTGTCTCTAAATAGAATCCCCTCTAGGAAATGCAAACCATCTTAAATTCAGAAGGGAAACTGTGAAAGCTGGAGGTTATTTCCTACTGTCATCCTAAAAACAGACATTACAAAAAATTATCTCAAAAATATGTTGAGTTTATTCAGGAATGAGAGATGAGGATTATAACCTGGGATGCCACAAATATGCCTCATGAGGGAAGAGAAGCTTTTATTAGCAAAGAAGGAAAGCGCGGTGGCTCACGCCTGTAATCCCAGCACTTTGGGAGGCTGAGACAGGAAGATCAACTGAGGTCAGGAATTCGAGACCAGCCTGGCCAACATGGTGAAACCCCGTCTCTAGTAAAAATACAAAAATTAGCTGGGCATAGTGGTGGGCACCTGTAATCCTAGCTACTCAGGAGGCTGGGGCAGGAGAATTTCTTGAACCCAGGAGGCAGAGTTTGCAGTGAACCGAGACTGCACTACTGCACTCCAGCCTGGGCAACAGAGTGAGACTCCACCTCAAAAAAAAAAAAAAAAAAAAAGGCGGGGGAGAGTTTTACGTAGTCTGCTTACAAACAGAATTTAGGTCCAGGCTGCAATGAGCCATGGTTGTACCCCTGCACTACAGCCTGGGTGACAGAGCAAGACCCTGTCTCAAAAGCAAAAAAAAACAACAAAAAACAGAATTAATTGCTCCCAGAAGGTGAAAGCCAGAGTTGTCAATTCATTGGTGCAGATATTATTGGATAAATGTCCTTTCAAGAGCATCTTATCTGAATTACTGCCATCCTAAAGAATGTCTAGTGATAAGTCTTGTCATGGAAACATAGCTATACATGTGAAATGTGCAAGCCATGCAAAGCAGGAAATGTGTGAAGCACGTGAAGGGATTTCTTGTGGGGTTTTATAAAGTCCTTGGAAACAATTTTGTTTTTTTTTTTGAGACAAGGCCTCACTCTATCAATTAGGCTGGATTCTAGTGGCCCAATCATAGCTCACTGCAACCTTGAATTTCTGGGTTCAAGGGATGCTCCTGCCTTCTTAGCCTCCAGAGTAGCTGGGTATAACTACAGATACATGCTACCACACCTGACTCATTTTTTAAATTTTTTGTAGAGACGGGGTTTTGCTTTGTTGCTCAGGCTGGTTTTGAACTCCTGGGCTCAAGTCATCCTCCTGCCTTGCCCTCCCAAATTGCTGGGATTACAGGCCTTGCAAACAGTTCTTATCATAGACACGTAAGTATGAGCCTCCACTTCTTTGTGCCTCCCAGCTATTTTTGGTGGGTCTGACAAAACTGATTTTCTCCCAGTATCTGCAACTTTCACATTACCCACACAAGTATTATTAACATGTTTGTCCCTATAACTGAGCACCAGAAGTATTTCCCTAGGCCTAGACCTAAATAATCATAGAATCACAGTGGCCAAGAAGTGTTGTAAAACACATATGCACTTCCTAATTTACCAAACCCATTTTTTTGTTTGTTTTTGAGACAGTCTCACTCTGTCACCTAGGCTAGAATGCAGCGGTGCATCCTCAGCTCACTGCAACCTCTACCTCCCAGTTTCAAGCGATTCTCTTGCCTCAGCCTCCCCAGTAGCTGAGGTTATAAGAGAGCGCCACCATGCCGGCTAATTTTTTTTGTATTTTTAGTAGAGACAGGGTTTCACCATGTTGGTTAGGCTGGTCTTGAAATCCCGACCGCCAATGATCTGCCCACCTCAGCCTCCCAAAGTCTTGGGATTACAGGCATGAGCCACCACACCTGGCCCAAAACCAAATTATTTAAAGAAAGCCAATTTTGCAAAGTGCAAAGCTTTTTCAATCAGACAATTGAGAATAATTCAAATGAAATTTTAGGGAGGGCAGAAATAAATATCAATAAAAATTAATATAAATCACTTTTCCATGCTTTTTATGTAGTAAAAGTACTGACTTCTGTCTGTTCCCAAAGGCACCAAAAGGGTTTTTATTTTCCTACTCACAGAGTTTGGGAATTTTACACATTTATGGTATATACCCAGATCACATCCTGAAATGAAAAAAAAAATGCTTCTACAACATGTTAGCCTTTTCTTCTAACTCATGGTAGTTCCGAGTGAACCCAGCAAGCCTCACTTTCTCCATAGTTTCTTTCCTTTGTTTTTTTTTTTTTTGAGATGGAGTCTCACTCTGTCACCCACGCTGTAGTGCAAAGGCACGATGTCGGCTTACTACAACCTCCACCTCCTGGGATCAAGCAATTCTCCTGCCTCAGCCTCCACAGTAGCTGGAATTACAGGCAACCAGTAGCTGGTATTACAGGCATCCGCCACCACACCCAGCTGATTTGTTTTGTATTTTTAGGAGACAGGTTTCACTACGTTGGCCAGGCTGGTCTCGAACTCCTGACCTCAGGTGATCCACTCGCCTCAGCCTTCCAAAGTGCTGGGATTACAGTTGTGAGCCACTGCACCAGCCTTTAGTTTCTTTCCCTAAATTTTTAATTTTTCTTCTTGAGACAGGGTCTGTTGCTCAGGCTGGAATGCAGCTGGTATGATCTCAGTTCACGGCAGACTTAACTTACTGAGCTTAGGTGATCCTCCAACCTGAGCTTCCCAAGTAGATGGGACTACAGGCGTGTGCCACCACACCTGGCTAATTTTTGTATTTTTTGTAGAGACAGGGTTTTACCATGTTGCCCAGGCTGGTCTCAAACTCCTGGACTCAAGCAATCCACCTGCCTCAGTCTCCAAAATGCTGGGATTACAGCCTCGTAATAAATGATATGTGCTGCTTATCATCAACAATGGTTCTGGCTGCATGAGCCACCGCACAGGGCCCAGAACTACTCTTGATACTAAGCAGCACATACCATTTACTGAATGCTTACACATGCCATGCTGTTTAAAGATACATAAAATTCCTTTCCTTCTTCAATAAAATTATACATAAGTATATATTGAAATTTTATTTTTAGAACTCTCTGTGGGCCCAGTGCAGTGGCTCATGCCCATAATCCCAGCACTTTGGGAGGCCAAGATGGGAGAATCACTTGAGTCCAGGAGTTCAAGACCAGCCTGGGCAAGATGATGAAACCCTGTCTATGTTAAAAAAAAAAAAAAAAAATCTTCAAAAATTAGCCAGGCATGGTGGCATGCACCTGTAGTCCCAGCTACCTGGGAGGCTAAGGCAGGAAGATCACTTGAGCCCAGGAAGTGGAGGCAGCAGTAAGCTATGATTATGCTACTGAACTGCAGCTGGGGTGACAGAGCGAGACCTCATCTCTTAAAAAAAAAAAAAAAGCTGGGATTACAGTGGCTCATGCATGTAATCCCAGCACTTTGGTATGCAAAGGTTGGCAGATCGTTTGAGCCCAGTAGCTTGAGACCAACCAGCCTGGGCAACACAGCAAAACCTAATCTCTACAAAATGTATATATCAGGGCATGCTGGTTCCTTGCTGTAGTCTCACCTATCCAGATGGCTGAGGTGGGAGAATCGCTTGAGCCCTGGAGTCAAGGCTGCAGTGAGCTGTGATTGCACCACTACACTGCAGTCTGGGTGACAGAATAAGACCTTGTCTCAAAAACATAAACAAACAAGTCGGGCACAGTGGCTCACATCTGTAATCCCAGCATTTTGGGAGGCCATGGGGGGTGAGGATCACCTGAGGTCAGGAGTTGGAGACCAGCCTAGTCAACATGCTGAAGCCTCATCTCTACTAAAAATACAAAAATTAGCTGGGCATTATGGCAAACACCTGTAATCTCAGCTATTCAGGAGGCTGAGGCAGGAGAGTTGCTTGAACTCGAGAGGTGGAGGTTGCAGTGAGCCAAGATCGCACCATTGCACTCCATCTTGGGTGACAGAGTAAGACTCTGTCATGAATGAATGAATGAATGGATGAATGAATGGATGAATGAATGAGTTTGAGACCAGCCTGACAACATAGCGAGACATGGTCTCTACAAAAAATAAAATAAGAAATTAGCCAGGCGTGGTGGTGTGTGCGCCTGTAGTCCCAGCTGCTCAGGAGGCTAACGTGAGAGGATTGCTTTGAGCCTGGCAGGTGGAAGCTATAGTGAGCTGTGATTGTGCCTCTGCACTCCAGCCTTAGTGGCATAGAGAGACCCTGTCTCAAAAAAGAAAACATAAAACAAAACACCTCTCTTTTGCTATTCCTTAATGGTCAACCCTCCCCTTCAACCATAACCTTTAGCATCTACTGATCTGTTCTCCAGCACTATAATTTTCTTTCTTTTATTTTGAGAATATCATATAAATGGAAGCAGGCAATATGGAAGCTTTTGAGACTGGCTTCTCTCACCCAGCATAATGCCACTGACATTCATCCAAGTTGTTGCTTGTATCAATAGCTCATTTATTTTTATTGTATGGAAGTACAAGTTTGTTTATTTAATCATCCACTGGAAGACATTTAGATTAGTCCCAGTTTTTGGAGATTATTAATAGTGCTGCTAAAAACATTAATGTACAGATTTTAATATGAACACAGTTTTCATTTATTTCGGGTAAGATTTCTGGGTCAGGCAGTATGGTGTATGCTTACTAACTATATATTTGTTATAGAAATTCAAAAAAAATATAAATGTAATCATGCTTTTAACTCTACCATAGACCTTATCTATTCAGGGCAAGGCAAGTATTGTTTTACAGGTAAATAAACAGAGAAACAAGTTATTTAAGAAATTTGCTTAGAGTCCCAATGATGTAAACTCCAAAGGCTGCTATGCTGCCACAATGGCATCCTGACTCTTGTTCATGTTATAAAGGAAGTGTCAATTTTCTTCTTAGCTGAGGGCAAGCTGTCAGTGTTCTATTTATTCCAGACTAGCCACTTCTAATCTATAAATAAGAAATAACCTCTACCATTAATCTTTGCTATGTATATCGTAACTTTAAGACTATAATTACTGATGTAACTTGATATAAAGTAGGCTACTCCAAGGAGACTTTTATGTCCTAGTCAATAATCAGATTCCAGATTCCACACAGTATAAAAAATCTAGAAGGAAAAAGCTTACCTTTAACCTTCGGATTTGGATATCGGAGAACTTTCTCACTCCATTTACTGATGGCACCAAACGATTAAAGAGAGCCTTAAAGAAAAAAAGGGGCTTTAAGATGAGAGGAACCCCATTGCTTTGCTACCTGCATCCTCAGCACCCAAGAAACCAACATCAGTACTTTCAAAAGTGCTCAATGGGGTTCAAGGGGCTTTGGCATCCTACCTTGTCTGTCTGGGTCAGTTCATGAAATATCCGAGCATCAATGGCTGCAGCAACGAGGTTATTAGCTGCAGTGATGGCATGGATGTCACCTGTGAGGTGAAGATTAAACTACAAAAGAACAGAAGCCACATTAGTCTCCCAGCTGCTCTGTATCTTTCCAACTTTCATTCTATTGCAAAGTTCAATCCCTATTTTAAAGCCAATGAAATACTGATGGTTTGGAGATCAAAAAGTCCAAGATGGTGCCAACGGAGGAAGAAGAAAAAGTGAAACAATATCGGCCGGGCGTGGTGGCTCACGCCTATAATCCAAGCACTTTGGAGGCCAAGGCCGGCGGATGACCTGAGGTCAGGAATTCAAGACCAGCCTGACCAACATGGTGAAACCCTATCTTAAAAAAAAAAGAAAAAGTGAAATATTGATGGCAGCCCAGCTAGTAGACAAACACCCAATATAGGGAGTTCCTGAAAACAGAGGACTGGCTGGGCACGTTGGCTCGCAACTGTAATACCAGCACTTTGGGAGGCTGAGGCAGGCGGATCACTTGAGGAGTTCAAGACCACCCTGGGCAACATGGTGAAACCCTGTCTCTACTAAAAACACAAAAATTAGCCAAGTGTGATTGTGCACACCTGTAATCCCAGCTACTTGGGAGGCTGAGGCAGGAGAACATGGGAGGTGAAGGTTGCAGTGACCCAAGATCACACCACTGCACTCCAGCCTGGGTGACAGAGAGAAACTCTGTCTCAAAAAGAAAAGAAAGAAAAAGAAAACATAAATAACCAAGTTATCTGTCCCCAGAAGAATCTCCTCCCAAATACAGAACGTGCAGTTTTTCCAAAATGAGATGTCCAGAGACCACAAACACCACGCCACAGGATCAACAGCGCAACACTGGGTTACTGAGGACACTTTGAAACAGCGAAGAGGAGTATACCGGAGCAGCACCAGCCCTATGTCTACGCATGGTTCCCTTTTCTGCAGTTACTACCCTGAATTCCTTGTGTGTTGGTACTTTCCAATACCATGTAACATTTGGTCAGTTGTTTATAATGATCATTAACACCGAAAGCCAAAGTTTGAAACCAAGCTGTGTCACAAGTCTGCAAATTAAGACGTTTTCCCCCTAGGTGTTGCTTCTGCTTAGAAACAAGTCATCTTTCTAAGAGCTGTACAAAAAAGGCTAATCTCCGGAAAGAAAAAAAACTATAATAAAGGATCTAAGCTGGGTGTGGTGGCCCATGCCTGTAATCTCAGCACTTCGGGAGTCCAAGGCGGGCAGATCAAGAAGTCAAGCGTTCAAGACCAACCTGGCCAATATGGTGAAACCCCGTCTGTACTAAAAATACAAAAATTACAGGTGGCATGTACCTGTACTCCCAGCTACTCAGGAGGCTGAGGCAGGAGAATTGCTTGTACCCAGGAGGCGGAGGTTGCAGTGGGCCAAGATTGCACCATTGCACTCCAGCTCTGGGCGACATGGCGAGACTCCGTCTCAGGGAGGATGGGGGATGGGGAAAATCAGTCAAATCCCAGAATACTTTACCTCTTCCATAGGAATGACCTGGGAGTAGCCGCCTCCTGCAGCGCCACCTAGGGGACAGGTCAAGGGTAGGGACTCAGTTAAACATGCCTCTCGAATGACTTAGAAATCAAATACATGCAAATGGATTTTCGTAACTAGTAAGCACATTTATTTATTTACTTTTTATGATTATTTGGACAGTTTTGATCAAGTGTTTTCTAATGCTAAATAGTCTCTCAATTGATATCTAAGTTTAAATGACAAAACCATGAACACATATATACCTACTCATTATCTTTAGAAATAGGTTCCTTGTGGTTACCAGCATTTGTTAAAAGACCCAGCTGACAGTTACATAAAGGCAAACCTGTTCAATTTCCTACTCTCATGAAGCTACTTTGGCTTTTAAAACAGAAATATTTAAAATACATACACCCACAACAAAGACTACAATTTTTCCTAAATAATGTTTCCTAAATAGATATAAATAGATTAGGCTGTTAGAAGGCAACCTAATTGCTAGATTTTTGCTGGCCTATTTGGATTACAGGTTGAGTATCCCTTATTTAAAATGCTTGGGACCAGAAGTGTTTTAGATTTGGGTTTTTGTTTTCCAGATTTTAGAATATTTGCATCATACTGATCAAGCATCCCAAATCCTGAATTTAAAAATCTGAAATGCTCCAATGAGTCTGTCCTTTGACCATCATGTCAGCACTCAAAAAGTTTAGGATTTTGGAGCCTTTCCAATTTCAGATTTCTGATGCTCAACCTGTATTAACCAAAAGCCAGTTGAAAATGTCCAGGTCACCAAGCATGGTTGTAATCCTAGCCTGGGAGATCAGGGCTGCAGTGAGTTATGATCATGCCACTAAACTCCAGCCTGGGTGGCAGAGCAAGACCCTATCTCAAAAAAAAAAAGTCCATGTTACTACATTATTAGTGCAATAAATGTAAATCATATGTATATATATATATGTATATATATATTAGAGTCTCATACTGTTGCACAGCCTGGAGGGTGGTGGGCTGGGATTACAAGCACACACCATGTCTGGCTGATTTTGTGTTTTTAATGGAGATGGGGTTTGCCATGTTGGCCTGGCTGGTTTCAAACTCCTGGCCTCAAGGGATCCAGCCACCTCGTCCTCCCAACGTGCTGGGATTGCAGGTGTGAGCCACTGCACCCAGTCCAGTGATATATTAATATGTATTTTGTTTTTGTGAGGCAGACAGCATGCAGTGAGGCAATTTGCAATAAGAGTAAAAGAAAAATAATGGGTTCAACAAGCAGAACAAGGAATAGCTAGTGATGAAGTTGAAAGGGGGTTGTTATGACAAGCTCAAGAGCAGAACTAAATGAGTACATTTATAAAACAGGTGGAAGGGTAGGCCGGGCACAGTGGCTCATACCTATAATCCCAGCACTTTGGGAGGCCAAGGCGGGCAGATCATGAGGTCAGGAGTTCAAGACCAACCTGGCCAACATAGTGAAACCCCATCTCTACTAAAAACACAAAAATTAGCCAGGCATGGTGCACATGCCTATAGTCTCAGCTACTAGGAAGGCTGAGGCAGGAAAATCGCTTGAAACCGGGAGGCGGAAGTTGCAGTGAGCCAAGATCATGACACTGCACTCTAGCCTGGCCAACACAGTGAGACTCTGTCTCTAAATAAATACATACATAAATAAATAAAATAGGTGGAAGGGTGAAGGTGTACCCGGTGTCAACATTTGCAGTAATTGCTAGAACAAGCAGAATGTGATACCCTGTCACCAAGCAGAGAAAGCTAACTCTAAGAACCTATCATAATTAATAAAAATTACTTTAATTAAGATAGCAGCTGGATGTGGTGGCTCATGCCTATAGTCCTAGCAATTTGGAAGACTGAGACAGGTCGATGACTTGAGATCAGAAGTTCAAGACCACATGGCCAAAATGGTGAAACCCCATCTCTACCAAAAATACAAAAATTAGCCAGGTGTGGTGTGGTGGTGCGCACCTGTATTCCCAGCTCCTTGGGAGGCTGAGAAAGGAGAATCTCTTGAACCCAGAAGGTGGAGGTTGCAGCGAGCCAAGATGGCAGGACTGCATTCCAGCCTGGGCAACGGAGCGAGTGAGAACCTGTCTCAAACAAACAAAAAAATTGCATGTATGCAGTACTGCAAAATAAAAATCTCAAGGTAAAGTATGAGTATGGTAGTAGTTTAGAGCTTGAAATCGACATAGAAGAATCACTCTGGTACTTAATATAGGTGCCTTTGACCAAGTCACCTCTGAAGTCCCAGTTGCTGCTATTGTAAAATGGTGACAATACTATCTTGAATTGGATGATAAAATAATATGCTTAGACTGCTCAGCACAATATCTGGCACAAAGCATATACTCCATAAGGGAAGGCTTTTCTTATTCTCAACAGAGTGAAACATCTGTGGGGTTTGTCTTTGTCTCTAGAGTGTCAACAAGATGATCAGTAGCTATAATTACCTTTATTATTACGGTGACAATGGACTATTAGGGTTAAATAAAAGCACCTCCAGCTACATATTACAGATCCCAGAGAATCCCTGTGTAGTGGCCTACAGTGATAGAGGGAGTTGGGGAGATCCAATGACAGCCTTCATCAAAAGCATGACTATAAGAGGTGTGTGAGAATGACATTCCTGGTGTCCAAATGAGATGAGGACCCCATAAGCATCAGAGGTCGCGTGAGCCTGGGAGGACTGAAGGAGAAGCAGGTGCCCCGTCCCCACCCACAATCCAGGCTCACTAGTACCTTTTATTCCAAAGGTGGGGCCCTGAGAAGGCTGTCGCACACATGCAAAGACGTTCTGGTAGAGATGGGCACCAAGGGCTTGCACTAGCCCGATCGTTGTTGTGCTTTTTCCTTCTCCCAGGGGTGTTGGAGTTATTCTTCAAGATGAAAGCAAAAGAGAAAAAGGTTTACTTAAAGAATTACGTGTATCTGAATCACTAAGTCATACCTAGCAGACCCTAGAGACTGACTCTTAATCTAAAGATTAAGAAAGGCAAAGTCAGGCAAAGCAGTGTATGCCTGTAGTCCCAGCTATATGGAAGGCTGAAGCAAGAGGATTACTTGAACCCAGGAGTTTGAGGCTACAGTAAGCTATGACTATACCACTGCACTCCACCCTGGGCAACAGAGCAAAACCCCATCTCTTAAAGAAAAAGAAAAAAGACAAAAGACAAAAGTCCTGAAAGATATCTTTTTTTTAAGAGTCTTAGTTGTAATCTCCAAAAAACTTTAAATTAAAAAAAAAGATTCCTGTATTTTAGCTCTTCTTGCTGTAAGAAGCAAATATACCTTATCTTGTAAAAAGACACGGCTATAATTTTAATTTCTCATTTTATGTTCTCAAAAACTAGCTTTTTAATATAACTTAGCCCAGCAAGAAAAATGAATGTTTAGTAGATCCCTCGAATTAATGAATTTTGGGTTTCAAAAAGATGATTCTATCTTAAGACTAGGTTTTAAAACCGAACTCTTCTACTTACTAGATGGATAACCTTGACCAATTTTCTCATCTATGATTATAATCTATTCTTACCTGCCTCTCAGGATTGCTTTAAGGATCAAATGCGATCAAATACAGATGAAAATGCTAAAATCAAATTAAAGGCACCTGTACATACATGTGCCAAGTGCAAATGCAACACCTGGTAATAATGATCAGGACTGATACTAAGATTCGATGGCAACATGAATAAAAACCATACCCCTTGCTTATACCCATTACTGGAGATAGTTTAAAAAAAATAAAAAAAAAAAAAAAAAACATACCCAGTCACCACCACATATTTCCCATCAGGCTGGTGCTTCAGGCGTTCTAGTGCTGACAACAGAACTTTGGCCTTTGTTTCACCATATAATTCTACCTCTTCAGACAGCAGACCAATTTCTCGAGCCAGCTTACCAATGGGCTTTGGTTTGCAAGATCGTGATATATCAATGTCACTTTGGAAACAGAAAACTGGTATCAATGTTTATTCATTGAGTTTAAATTAATTCCACACTAATAGCAAGCCCCTAACCCAACCCCAACCACCGACGGTGCACTAGGAGGGAGCATATGTGTACCCATGGTGTCTGTCAACTAAAAACCAGTAATTCACAAAGTTTTAAATCAGTAAACGTGTGTTTTTACCTTGGAACAGGTGTCTTGAGGTTAAGGTTGTTATACTGAATCATCCACTTTCCTGGCTTAAATTTCTCCAGGAAACGCTTAGCACTCTCTACTGTGCTCTAAACAAAATGAAATAAATGGAACTTAGAAGAGGTGGTTATTAGGCCAGGCGCGGTGGCTCAGACCTGTAATCCCAGCACTTTGTGAGGCCGAGTGGACGGATCACAAAGTCACGAGTTCGAGACCAGCCTGACCAACATGGTGAAACTCCATCTCTACTAAACATACAAAAAAAATTAGCCAGGTGTGGTGGTGGTGTGTGGTGCATGCCTATAATCCCAGCTACTCAGGAGGCTGAGCAGGTGAATTGCTTGAACCCAGGAGGCGGAGTTTTCAGTGAGCTGAGATCGCACCACTGCACTCCAGCCTGGGCAGCCAAGCACGACTTCATATCAAAAAAAAGAAAAAAAAAGAGATGGTTATTTTAACCCTCACCTCGTTTCAAGCCCCAGGTCACTCTAGTTCAATCACAAATGAACTGCTTCAGACCCACCTATGACCAAGAGCTTCAGTCTGAGTTAAGAGTCAACAAGCACCTAACACATTGTGGGGCTGCTTGCCTGGCCCCTGTCAGCTGGTGCTCATTAGAAGGGGAAAGCAAACCAAAACAGACCAGGCCAAGCCAGTGTGTTTGCACTTTTCTTCTTTCAAAGTTATTATATCCCAAATGAGACTGGAATTATTCCATCCCTACTTTTTTCTATTAATGTGCCTATTATTTCTCTGTTTTTCTCTTCCGTTCTTCTCAATAGATCCACATCTTTTCTTTACTTCTGAGTAGGTTTTTGATATTTCTACTTGGGGAGAAAAGCAGCAAAACTCAATCAGCTTTTCAGAACAATTAGAGAAACTTTTATTCACAAGTACCTGCATTAACATTGCAACCGTCATGGGCCCTACGCCGCCAGGAACAGGAGTGATGAAGCTCGCCCTCTCTTTGGCCTCGTTGTATGCCACATCACCCACAACTTTTCTCCCATTTGGTTTTGTGTCATCTGGTCAAGGGGGAGAAATCAAAGCCAAGTCTCAGAATCACAATTCTGGTGATCAGTTATGACAAAAACTCAGCAGAATTTTGGGTGTGTTAGTCCCATCAGGCTCCACTGCTTACTTAACTTAAAAGCTATGGAATGACAGGTGTTTGCTATTTCTTAGGGAGAAAATTATTTTACGTGCACAAATTAACAAGACATGTTAAGTGGTTTTTCAGAACCCGGAGAATCCTTTTGCAGTTCCTCAGGTGGCAAATAAAATACCAACTGTTTTTTATTCTTAAAACTAACTACCCAGTATATAACGAGCACCTTTTAAAATGTTAATTTGCCAAAGCCTACAAAGGAAATTTTTTGAGTGCACAAAGCTCCAACTATGTCACAGCTGCCAGATATCGTTTCTACAGCAACTGTCAGCATTTTGTGAGCTCCATGTGTGAGCTGGAGGAACAATTCAACATCCAATTCCAAAGATGCAGCTACTTAAATGTATGCTAAAGGCAAAGAATATAATTACACTTCCCTTAAAAGGACACAAGAACAACTACAAATCTTACCAGCAAAGAATAGCTGCTATTCAAGAGAACAAAACCCAATGATGCATCATTGCTCACTCACACAAAGAACGTCCTACACTTGGCTTCAGTGCACTTCCGGGAGGGGCTGGGGCGGGCCTAGACCTCAAAGCAAGAAGGCTGCCCGGGCTGCATCTGGTAGTTTTAACCGCGTCACCACTTCTCTCTGATCAGATCACCACAAATGAGAGAGGAAGCTCCAGGGTGGAGGGAAGAAGCCAGAATTAAGAGATGAGCTGTAGAATCAGCTCTGTTATTAAAAGTTAGAGCCAGCGTGGTGGCTCATGCCTGTAATCCCAGCATTTTGGGAGGGCAATGCAGGTGGATCACCTGAGGTCAGGAATTCGAGACCAGCCTGGCCAACATGGTGAAACCCCATCTCTACTAAAAATACAAAAATTAGCCAGGCATGGTGGTGCATGCCTGTAGTCCCACCTCCAGAGGCTAAGGCAGAAGAATTGATTGAACCCGGGAGGTGGAGGTTGCAGTGAGCCAGGATTGCGCCACTGTACTCCAGCCTGGACAACAGGAACAAAACTTCACCTCGAGGAAAAAAAAAAAAGTTCTGCAGCTCCTGTGGGCTCCATATTCATCTGAAGTCCAAAATGCAAAGAAGGCTTAACACTACCTATCACAAGCTTGCTGAGGACAAAATGAGAAAAAGTGAAACTGAAAAAGCAGTCTCCAAATGCAAGAGTTTCTCTTTCCACCACAGATATGTAAGATATTTTTTTATATGGAGTAGAAGGAGCTGGTAAACACAACTCATTGGGATGGTTTCAGGTTTCTAAAAGATTATAAAGAGCAAACTACAACAGAACATTTCCTCTCACAACCCCTAGAGTCATCTCAAAATTCCAAGGAAATATAGACAGAGGTTTGCCCTCTGAACAAGTTTCAGTAGTCTTAAGACTGTAGTTAGCTTGAAATACCCACTGCATCTATTTCTATGTGTTAATGTTAGTCATTTTAGTTTTTCCATAGATAGGAGACACATATCTTTGACTACATGACTAAACGCAGCACTGGATGTGTTCAGTTTTGCTCCTAAACCACACACTATCAGGACTGATGAGACACTGCTAACTGTAAGACATCATCCTATCCACGAAGGACTGCTAACTACGCAGTGCTTCATGGACAGGATGATGTGGTCAGTGGAAAAAGCGACCACTATTCAACCTAAGTATATAACTTCAGTAATGGGCAAATGTTTTGATTATCTACCCCTAGTCCTAGAATTTCTCTTTCCTTGGGAAATTACATGTACAAAATTCCAGCTAAGCCCTGTAAGCTCTTTTACATTTAATTTGGGGACCCTAATAATAGAGGCCAATACAGAAGCAGCTACACTGGATAGGTTGAGACTGGATTGGAGTAGGGCAGGGAATCAGTTCCCTCTTTTTAACCCTTCCAAATAAAACACTACTGATCTGGCCCTTCTCAAATTATCTTTAGTAAGCCAACCGGGAAGAATACTTTCATGTGTTTCTCTGGCCAGTACTTTCTGCCCTGCACTTGAATCTTTAAAAATATTCTTTCTTTGAAAAAGGTATATACACCTTGATTCATTCTTAATGTGGCAAGTGACTTACAATGTTATCCCTGAGTGGATCATGCAAACTATTTAAATAATTGAAGTTATGAACCAAGAAGCAGCTCAGTGGCAGAATATGTTGCTTCCAAAATGAACATTTGCAAATAGCAGTCTTGAGGTCCTGCAGCCCATTTGCTGGTCTGCAACTGAGTGATTCTGCTATCCTTTGGGGGAAACAATAACACCCAGCTTTATCAGTATCCATTTGCCTATATGCCCAAGATCAGTAAAAACACTGTTGACCAGAGATCAAGACCATCCTGGTCAACATGGTGAAACCCCGTCTCTACTAAAACTACAAAAAATTAGCTGGGCATGGTGGCGCGTGCCTGTAGTCCTAGCTACTCAGGAGGCTGAGGCAGGAGAATTGCCTGAACCCAGGAGGCGGAGGTTGCGGTGAGCCGAGATCGCGCCATTGCACTCCAGCCTGGGTAACAAGAGCGAAAC
>NW_016107398.1:5674245-5681817 GCF_001604975.1 Cebus imitator | reverse complement strand
AAAAAAAAAAAAAAAAAAAAAAACACTGTTGACCAGGAGGGAAGATACTGCTTTGATTTTATCCATATTTTATTGCCTGTGTAAGGAATCAATGTGAACAGGATGGCAAGTTTCATGTTTAAGTCAACATTTCCTACCTATCTGCAAGACTCCAGATCCCCACCCAGGTTTTTCTTCTCCATCTCTCACATCTAATCCAAAAAAAAAAAGCCAAAAGCAGAAATATGATACAGAAGATGCTAGATTTTAAACAGACTGAGCTTGAATGTCATATCGCAAGTATTCAAAGTGAGGAGTTGTAGGAGAGCAATTTCTTTATCGCCTGTTAGATAATTACACTACAAGAAAATGAGTGATCAATTATGAGCTACTGTCTTAAAAGCACGGTAGGGAGAGTGGGAGGGAGGTTAAAAACGGTGAAGGCTTGACAGTGACTAATGTTCCTGGCAGCTCAGTGTCTACATCTGAAACCTGAGATGGGAAGGGAGAAAAAAGACTGTTCTTGCAATAATGCCCTTCAACAATTCAAGAGATATGAGTGCCAGCGGTCAGATGGCAGGAAGCTGGATGTGGCACCACAGTGACTGCCCGTGAGGAGCTATCTAGGCAGGAGAGCATAGGATGCCACACGAGACACATACAATTAAAAAAATACCATGTTTTATAGGAGAGGAGGGAGGGACAGAAAAAAAAGATCATCCCTGGATAAGGGGAAATCAAACAAGGTTTGGAAGGAGGAACAGACATGACAGAGAGGAGATGGGGAGGAAGCAGCTGAAGGTGACATTGAACCTTATTCAGTTGTGTAGCCCAAGGCCTGGCATTATGCTTGATACACAGTAGTTGCTCAGTTAAACATTGTTCCTTTCTTGAATCTACGAGGATGTACACAAGTTTTGCTGTATTGTTCTGTGAAGTTTTATGTTTGAAAGAATAGCCCACTCTGGCAGGGCACAGTGGCTCACGCCTGTAATATCAGCACTTTGGGAGGCTGAGGCAGGTGAATCACGAGGTCAGGAGTTCGAGACCAGCCTGGCCAACATGGTGAAAACCCCATCTCTACTAAAAATACAAAAAATTAGCTGAGCGTAGTGGTGGGTGCCTGTAATCCCAGCTACTCAGGAGGCTGACGCAGGAGAATCACTTGAACCTGGGAGGTGGAGGTTGTAGTGAGCTGAGATCACGTCACTGCAATCCAGCCTGGGTGACAGAGTGAGACTCTGTTCAAAAAAGAAAAAAAAAAAATAGCCCTCTCCACTAAAGGATGTAGGTATGGGAACTGCACAGGACAAGGTATGTGTAAGGAAGGGAAAGTGGTCCACTTTACAAGTTGAAGATAGGTATTCAGCATGCACAAGTGAGATAACAGGCCACAGAGGTCACTGAAATTAGTGTGAGGCTAAGGAGTCTGGCAAGTAAGAAGGAAGAGGCTCAGAGGTCCATGCCAGAAGGTGACCATGGCAAGATGAAAGCAGGGGGATAGATCTGAGTGGGAAGCATCCGGAGGGAGGAACACCTGCAAGGAAGTTATCGCAGCCCTTCAGCTGAGAAGGTAACATTCAGTGGTGACACTGAGAACAGAGAAAAAAGAAAACAACTCCTAATATTTAGAGACTGATCCAGTATAGGGAATGCTTGGGAGGGAAACTAAAAGGCTTCAGACCTGCGGGGAGGAAGAATGATGATACTAACCACAAGACGGGAGTGAGGGATAACCTGAGGATGAGGATGCCAAGTACAGTTGTGGACATGATTAAAAGGCTGGATTTATCCTCTCTGCCTAGTGAAAAACCCAGGTCAAATATCTTCTTTGTAAAGCCCTCCTTTTGGCGGAATGAGTCCCTCTTCTGGACTCTCATAGCACTTTGCAACAACTATACTGTATTTTAAATTCATCCATCAACTTTGCTAAAATAAAGGGTGATCTCTTCATGAAGATAAAGTGATATATCCCTCCTGCCCTCCCTCTCACTTTCTCCCCTAGACAGAGTCATCTTGGAAGCTGTATTGGATATGATTAAAATCACAGGCTCTGACACCAGTCAGACCTGCCTGCAAGTGGCAACTCTTCTTTTTGTTTTGGCAACTCTTCCATCTACTAACTCTGTGCACCCTTGGGCTAGTCAATCTCTGTAAACCTTAGTACTACAAGCATAAAATGGGATGAGGTTCTCTCAGGCTGGATTTGATGGCCTAGACACCATTCTCAACACCAGAAGCCACCTTCCTCCTCCAGCAACACTCACCTGGGACATAATTGATTCCACAATCGATGACTATTGCCCCAGGTTTGATCCACTCCCCTTTAACCAATTCAGGCTGACCAGCTGCAACCACCAGGATGTCACCTTTATTTACCTAGGGGTAGGGGATTTGAACATCAGAAATGAAATAATGAAACACACATTTAAAAGAAAAAAAAAAAGAAATGAAAAGGACATCCCTGAGCTTTGTATTAAATTCTTAACTGTCATAAGCTACTTCATAAAATATTGGGTTAAGGCCTCAAATGCAAGCCACACGCTGTTTCTGACAGCCCTTCACATGCGTGCCCATTTCTATACATGCCAAAACGTGCGCTTTCATCAGGCATTTTGCCCAATAGGGAAATCAGTGTGAACCTGTAAGGTAGAGGAGCAAACAGGCTTGGGGCCCTGGGCGTTATAATGTCCAGACACTGCTCCTTCTACAGAATGTGGGGCTACCACCTTCTACAGAGCACTACTTTGGGGGGATTAAAAGAGAAGCTACTAGGCCTCTCTCCTGCTCTCTCCCCACATTTAAGAGACTGCACTGTCAACAGGCATGTGTGCATGTGTGCATTCTTGGGCTCAGGAATCTGAAGCAGGGATCAAGAACAAGCTGCCACAGATATTACCAGACCAATGCCCACAGCTGCCTCCGAGGTCACCACTTTTACACACATGGGATCTGGCTGCCAGAGGCCAATCTGAGTGTCTGTACTGCTAATCCCTGTCCACCACGAGGCAGACTAGGGTAGAAAGTACTTGATGAGAGGCCAGGCATGTTGGATCATGCCCCAGTAATCCCAGCACTTTAAGAAGGTGAGGCAAGAGGATCGCTTGAGCCCAGCAGTTTGAGTCCAGCCTGGGCAACACAGTGAGACCCTTATCTCTACAAAAAGTTTGAAAATTAGCCAGGCATGGTGGCACATGCCTATAGTCCCAGCTACTCAGAAGGCTGATGCAGGAGGATCATTTGAGTCCATGAGTGCAAAGCTGCAGTGAGTTCCCTGACGGGCTGCCACTATACTCCTACCTAGGCAACAGGGCAAGACCTTGTCTCTAAAGATATAAGAAAAAGGAAGACAGAAAGTACACAGAATGAACTCTTTATAAACTGGGGCATACTTTTAATTTGACATTTTAAAATTAATTATTTTTATTTATTTATTTTATTATTATTATTTTGAGACAGGGTCTCTGTAGCCCAGGCTGGAATGCAGTGGTGTGATCATGGCTTACTGCAGCCTCGACCTCCTGGGCTCAAGCAGTCCTCTTGCCTCAACCTCCTAAGTAGCTGGGACTACTGGCATGTGCCACCACATCTGACTAATTTTGTTTTTTTTTTGAGACAGAGTTTCAATCTTGTTGCCCAGTCTGGATCTTGGCTCACTGCAACCTCTGTCTCCTGGGTTCAAGCGATTCTCCTGCCTCAGACTCCTGAGTAGCTGGGATTACAGGCAGGCACCACCATGCCTGACTGATTTTGTATTTTAGAAGAGACAGGGTTTCTCCATGTTGGTGAGGCTGGTCTCGAACTCTTGACCTCAGGTTATCCGCCTGCCTTAGCCTCCCAAAGTGCTAGGATTACAAGGCGTGAGCCACCATGCCCAGCCTTATCTGGCTAATTTTTAATTTTTTTTGCAGAGAAAGCATCTCACTATGTTGCCCAGGCTGGTCTCAAAAACTCTTGGGCTCAAGTAGTCCTCCTGCCTCAGCCTCCCAAAGTGTTGGGACTACAGGGTGTGAGCCACCCCACTCAGCCTTTACTTTGAATTTGTTTCTTCATCTTGTAAAAATGAGATGAGATTCACAGAACAATTACACACGGGGTTAAATGAGGCCATGAGTGTAAAGGACATAGCAGCGTCTAGCACTTAGCTGCTAGCCGTTTCCAGTGTGTGAAGAGAATACCCACTCTCCCCACCGTAACACCTTCACCTCTCCTCTGGACACCCTACCTCCTCATCCAGATTGGCAGTCTTGGAGTGGCAGGTGGTCACTGTGGCATTGTTCCACAGAAGCAAGTCATGCATCGGGGCCCCAACTATTTTACTGCGCCCGACCACCACAGCATGTCTTCCAGCAATCTGCACCCCTAAAAGAAAAGCCAGCCTGCATCAGAGCTGGACGATAGCAGCTGCCCTCCTTCCATGCCACGTGGAGAATTTAGAACAAGTGCACAAAAACAGTTTCTTAACATCCAACAGAAAGCTTCCTAAAAACATTCCTTCTTTGGCAATAACATTCTCAACTCTAGGGTTTCAGCTTTAAATTGGGACTGGTACATGTGTCCTTCTTGCTGTGGGTTTTTGGGAGCAGCTTAAGCCCAGATCCATTCATTGAGTCATAGGGGAGTGGGAAGAAAACCTACACTCAAACAAAAAAGAAACCCTGATGTACAGCTAATCAGCCATACGGAAGAAGACATCAGATTAAATTACATGGGAAAAACAGTTAAAACAAATAGGGCCTATGTAACAGGTTGCAGAGATGTGTAGGAAATTAGATTCGTATCAGTAATTCTTTCCAACTTTGGTAAGTTTGTTTATATAGTTCCTCACCCAAATTTCTCTTTTGGCTTAGGGCCTGAGCCATAGGATTACTTGCAGGGAAGTGATAAAGGGGAAATTTCTGCGGCAGCAAGATTTCTTTTTGATTTCACAGCATCCATTTTTCTGGCAATATACCAATGTTCTTTTCAGGGCTGACCACACTCTACTTAAGACAGCCTGAGTGAGTACCCAGTAGTGGACAGGTGACCACATTTCTTCCCCTGGCTGATAAGATACAATCCCATGACTACTATGCATGAGGATAGAACCAGGCTGTAGGTGTTTGTGGCCCCAACTGGAGCCCAAGAACCAGCTATCCACAAGAAGAAGGCAGAGAGAAGTTGATAACTTCACCAGAGTCCTCAGTGCAGTCACAGCTGAGGGCAGTGGACCGTTGCACAAGGCAGCTGGGTTTTAAATTGTGCTTCTTGCATAAAATTGTTCTTTTCAGAAAAAGATAAACTCTTATAATCATGTTAACATTATGAACATCTAGAAGTAAAGATCTCAAAGTAAATTAAAAGGTAACTTTCTATACTTTTTCAGATTCAGCAAAAGAGTTAAAACTGCATCAGGGCAAATGGTAGCATCACTGTCAATAAGAGGCAGTGGGAGGCCTTCAGCTGCTGTCCTTATGGGATTTCTTTTTAAGCAAGGCAGTACAATGCTAAATATGCTGAGGAATATACATTTAACTGTAGAACTGAACTGTCAAAGCTTATGGCTTGACCTTTTCTTGCCAACCACAGACCATTTTCATTTATGCTGGCCAAAACTTTCCACTTGAAACTTCTGATATACTTCTTTTTACCAGGACCCATTTCCTTGTAAAAAATAACCTCTGCTAAAAGTATTCATAATGAAATTAAAATAGCAAGGTGCTAACTGGTAAAGGGACAATATGGCCAACCGTGCAGGAGACCCATTTCCAGCCATCTGTCAAGTCCTGGAAGCTACTGTGGAGATTCAGTGCCCATTTTGGGGGTGGGGAAGGTGGGACTTTTTACTTCGTATTCTTTTAAACTATCCAAATTTTTATTACCATATAGGTTATTTTTTCGCAAAAAATAAATTGCTTTGAACTCAAATAACTAAATTCAAATCTTGGTTCCGTTATCTTCCAAACAAGTTACTTGTCCTCTCTGAGCTGGGGTTTTTTTTTTTTTGGAGACAGAGTCTCACTTGCCCAGGCTGGAGTGCAGTGGCGCAATCTCAGCTCACTGCAACCTCTGCCTCCTGGGTTCAAGCAATCCTCCTACCTTAGCCTCCTGAATAGCTGGGAGTACAGGTGTGCTCTACCACCCCTGGATAATTTTTTTGTATTTTTAGTAGAGACTGGATTTCACTATGTTGACCAGGTTGGTCTCGAACTCCTGACCTCAGGTGATCTGCCTGCCTTGGCCTCTCAAATTCCTGGGATTATAGGCATGCACTGCCATGACCTGCCTAAGCCTGTTTTCTTAGGAGCTGAACAATAACAGTACCTACTTGATAGAGTTGTTGAGAAAATTGAGAGAAAATTTAGGTAACACCCTTAGTAGACAGGCCCTTCTGCCAATCATGTCCATTTATTTATGGCCCACAGTGTACCTCCTCTATGCCACCACGTGTCAAGACCAGGCTCCAGGAAATGGTGCTTTCTTGTTGTTTGGTTTGTTGTTTTTACCTGTCTCTTTGATGAGTTCCAAGCATCCTTTAGGTGTACAAGGAATGAAACAGTCATTTAGGTCACCTCTAGCAAGTTTCCCGGCACTGATGCTAGTCAATCTAAAAGAAGTGATGGAAATAAGAAGGAAATAAAGGCAATTAGGGGTCTTCATTCTTTAGAAACATTTATGCTATGTTCCCAAACTAGAAACATATTATAAATGGAAGCATGCAATGAGATATAGGAAGCCAAGCCACACTTACCCATCCACATCCTTTTCGGGCGCAATGGCATTGACCACTTCTTCAGTGTTAATGGAATTTTCTGAATCTAAAGGTAGTTGCACTATGAACCCGTGTATAGTAGAGTCTTCATTCAAAGATGTAATGTACTTGATCACCTAAAAGTAATATCACATATGATCTGTATATCACATAGAAATCAAAAGGTAGGGAGAAACACACTCTAAGGCAAAAATGAGGTTGCCCTATTTCCCCCAAATGGTTTAATTATAGTCCTTTAAGAAGGTACCTTCGCCGGGCGCTGTGGCTCACGCCTGTAATCCCAGCTCTTAGGGAGGCAGAGGCGGGAGGATAGCTTAAGCCCAGGAGTTCGAGACCTGCCTGGGCAATATAGCGAGACCCCGTTCTCCACAAAAAGGAAAAAAACAAAAAGACAAAAAAAAAAGAAGGTACCTTCACCTTGAAACCTGAGAACACCTGTACTTTAACATAGAATGCATCCTTTAGGTGTCTGTTAAGAAGTCCATCAAATAAAAGAGCTAAATGGCTGAGTGAGGTGGCTCATGCCTATAATCTCAGCACTTTGGGAGGCCAAGACAGGAGGATTACTTGAACCCAGGAGTTCAAGACCAGCCTGGGCAACATAGTGATATGTGATCACTACAAAAAATTTTTTTTTAATTAGGGCCAGGTGCGGTGACTCACGCCTGTCATCCTAGCACTTTGGGAGGCCAAGGCAGGTAGATCACTTGAAGCCAGGAGTTTAAAACTAGCCTGGCCAACATGGTGAAACCCTGTCTCTATAAAAATACAAAAAATAAGGCCGGGCATGGTGGCTCACACCTGTAATCCAAGCACTTTGGAGGCCAAGGTGGGTGGATCAC
>NW_016107398.1:5662803-5673182 GCF_001604975.1 Cebus imitator | reverse complement strand
TGGGATTACAGGCACATGCCACCATGCCCAGCTAATGTTTTGTATTTTTAGTAGAGACGGGGTTTCACCATGTTGACCAGGATGGTCTCAATCTCTTGACCTCGTGATCCACCTGCCTCGGCCTCCCAAAGGGCTGGGATTACAGGTGTGAGCCACCGCGCCTGGCCCAAGAAAGCTGCTTTATCCTCTTACACCTTTGCAGTTAATCTCCCACCTACAGGCAACCACAGTTCTGACTTTAATCATCACTGATTTGTTCTGCCTATTCTTGAATATCATATAAAAGAAATACATATTTGGTTTTTAGAATGCAGATAATTACAGGCCAAGGATCAGTTTTAACAAACACAACAGATGATTTGGAAGGAAACGATACTGCGGTCACACTTTGAGTACCAAATGTTCATCCCCTAGGACTGCACCATTTCCTCTGTGGGAGTCTGTGAAGAAATACCTGGAGGTGCTGGGTGTGGTGGCCCACGCCTTTAATCCCAGTACTTTGGGAGGCTGAGGCAGGTGAATCACTTGAGGTCAGGAGTTCGAGACCAGCCTGGCCAATGTGGTGAAACGCTGTCTCCACTAAAAACATAAAAATTAGCCAGGTAAGGTGGCGGGCACCTGTAATCCCAGCTACTCAGGAGGCTGAGGCAGGAGAATCGCTTGAACTTGGGAGGCAGAGGTTGCAGTGAGTCAAGATTGCACTATTGTACTCCAACCTGGGCAATAAGAGCTAAACTGTGTCTCTAATAAAATAAAAATAATATCTGGAGGTCTTGGCTGTGTTAGTCTCCAAAGTACCCCTAAACCAAACCAGAGAGGAAACCACTTCAGCTTCCCTCTTCACAATCAACTCATAAGAGCTCACCTCAGATTCTGTGGTTGTTCTTGGTAACTTAATGTGAGTGGCTCTGATCCCAATCTGCAAACAGACATTAAAAGCAGGTAAATGACAAGCCAAATTCAGATATTGAACTCATTTCTTTCACAGACATGACTAACAAACCAGGAGATGTTGATCATCATTTCACCCTTACATGTTCTGAAGAATGAGTCCCTCACTTCAATCCATTCATCATTCACTTGTTAATTGCTACAAGTGCACTTCAGCAAGGTCATGCTTGCTATTCCTTGTGAAAGGAAATAAAGTCTTGGGACCCCCAAATTAATTAAGCCAAAGGGAAAAGCCAAGCTAGGAACTGGGTCACACAAACCTGCCTCCCCATTTTTTGGTTCCTAAATAAGATGTTACAAGATGAAAAGCTACATGCCTCCCCAGTATTTTGCCCACAGGGAAATTCCTGGTAAGCTGCAAGATCTTTAAGTAAAATGTTTCTGTTAAAATGTCACCATGGCAATGTAAATTAATAGTGTATCTTTATAGGTGCAGTCACCCCCAACCCACCAGACACAAATGCATATCTGATTGTTCTCCCACCCCATTTTGTCTGTTATCTTATGTAAAATGCAGATTGCCTGCATTTTTCCTCTGCACCACTTGTCTATGTCACCTTAACTAAAAAATGCAGATTCACTGAGCCAGCCAAAGTCATGAATGACTATTTTTCCCTACCCCTCTCATACATGAAAATTGTGTACTTCTCAATAACCTGCCCTTTCCTCTTTAAATTTGGAGAACTAAAAATCGTCTTTAAAGAAAGGAGCTATCTCCCAGGTGTGTCCTTAATTTTAGCAAATAAATCTCCTAAAATGATTGAGACTTTTTACTTTTCTCAATTGATATTCTGCTGTTTGGGAAGAAAATCATTAAGGAGAAAATAAAAACTCAAGGGCAAACCAGAGGCCAGAGATCTAACCCACCCATTTCTGACTTGCAAAGTAGATAAACTAATGTCTCCTGTGGGTGATAAAAGTTTTCAAGGGGAGGAGCCAAAAGGACAAGAGGTAATCGATAGGACCCAGGTGGAGGTGGGGGAGGGTGATGGCACAGCTGTTCTGGCGTTACCTCTTCAGCAGCCTTCAGCTTCACATTTATATAAAGATTGGAATCATCTCTGTTGCCAACCTAGAATAATAAATGCATGCAAATCAGATGATTAGGGAAAGACAAAGTGCACAGAAAAACTTCTACAATTTTAGTTTTAATAGAATAAATGTTTAATCATGCGACTCTTGTTGCAGATAACTTTTACAGGAGTACAGGGAAGCCGTTGGGGGTAGGAGGGATGATATGAACACAGGTGCTGTTACAGCCCCTCCCCTAAACAAGGGCCATCTGGTTCCCACTGCAAAGCCCCAAATAGAAAGTAGAGGATATCTGCGTCTGCACTGGAAACTAAGCAAGGATGCTGCAGGCCTACCAGAAACGGGATTTCTGTGGCCACACCAGAAGAACAGGGTATGGAGGGCTGAGAAACTGTCATCAGGTAAGAAAAATGCCTGAGAGGCACAAGCACCCAGAGGGTACATTCCACATTCCACACCACCACCACACCCCCCCACACACACACCCCCACCACACCCGCCAACTCAGCCAAATAGAGAAGGGAAAAGAGGGTGGAAGGACCTCACTCTAGTTTACACAGAATAGACAGAAGGGAAAAGAGGGTGGAAGGACCTCACTCTAGTTTACACAGAATAGACAGCCAAGCAAGGCAAAGGGCAATCTGCTGAGAGGAGGCGGGGTGCAGTGACTCAGGTCTGCAATCCCTGCACTTTGGGAGGTCTAGCCGGAGGATCGTTTAAGCATAGCCTGAGCAACACAGCCAGACTCCCATGTTTACAAAAAATTAGCCAAGTGTGGTGGTGCATGCCTGTAGCCCCAGCTACTCGGGAGGCCTTGGTGGGAGGATTACTTGAGCTCAGGAGTTTTGCCATAATTGCATCACTGCACAGTGAGTTATGATATCATGCCTAGGCAGCCTGGGCAACAGAGAGAGACCTTGTCTCTTAGAAAAGAAAGAGAGAGAGAGACAGAGAGAGAAATTTGTAGTGCAAAGGCCAAATCCTTTGAACCACCATGCTGTGTCTATGTTCCCTCCGTTTCTTTAACCATGAACATATTTGTAGTTTATCATTATAACCAATTATTTGTAAAATTTTATTTTACTCATATTTTTCCATGCTCCAATGGTTGACATTTTTCCTTTTATAGGTTGATATATGCCATCATAAGTTTTGTGTTTCTCCCCAAAATTGCAGAGGGTATCACAGTGGGAAAGGTGGTAGGTGGTAGGTCCCTTCATATCAAAGATAACTGAAGTATAGCTCCTTTTAACAGGACCACGGCAAAGAAAGAAGCCGGCCCTTGTAACAGAGAATTTTCTGACCTTGGTAAGCATATTGATGCTCTTACTGGACACTCACCTCAGATCTCAGGACATGGCGTGAATCTTAGCTTCAGTTGTTCCTTATATAGACAGTACTCAGTTTTGTGGTGCCAATTTGAATTCCAAAAGCCAGAAGAGTCCTTTGAGGGGAATTCTATTTTTTTTTTAATGGGTTATTTGTACCTATCTAATGTGCCTAAGTACATTACATGCTTCCCTTGGGCGTCTCCCTAGACTTTTAGTGCTTCTTATGTTTCCTCTTTGGTCATTTTCTATGTATGTTCTTTGCCCCCACCACCCAATCCTCACTGATTCAGCTACCAGATTTGATACATTCCGGAATTTTTAGATCAAAGTAGGAATGGAGGTGGTTCTAAATACAAAAGTATTATTTTTTACAATTTCATTCATATTTATACCTACAACTAGTTATTTAGTCTTCACTCTGAGTCCTTTTTAAGCCACAACTTCTCCATTCTAGAGTTTATCTTCATTCATGTTTCAGGTAAGTGAAATGTAACTCTAAGTAACTTTTCCAGGAAAGGTAGGTAGACATTTTTCTAAGTCTGTATAACCGAAAATATTTTTCTGCTGTCCCTTGCAATTGACTGGCCTTGGCCAATTTGGAGTGACAGCATTTTCCTTCGGAGATGTTGTTTTTGGCATCTAATGTCACACAGGAGAAATCTGAAGCCTCTCGTTGTTGTTCCTTTATATGTCACTGTTTTCTGCCTTAATATTTCTGAAGGAGTTTGTCTAAAACACTCAAACTGCCACCAGTTCCAGAAAAAAAACTTAATAGTTATAGTTATGAGCATATGTCAAAATTTTATTGTAACCCTAATGCAAAGGGAAAGACATCTAAAAAGCCAATTCAAAGAGTCACTCTTAGTAATAGGCTTTATTTATTTATTTTTGAGACAGGGTCTCACTCTGTGTCATCTAGCCTAGAGTGCAGTAGTATGATCACGGCTCACTGCAGCCTGCAACTCCTAGGCTCACGCAATCCTCCCACCTCAGCTTCCCACGTAGCTGGGACTATAGGCACACATCACCACACCCACGCAAATTGTTATATTTTTTTGTAGAAATGGGGTTTCACTATTGCCCAGCCTGATCTCAAACTCCTGGGCTTAAGCCATCCTCCTGCCTCAGCCTGCCAAAGTGCTAGGTGGGCGTGAGTCAACACACTTGGCCAGTATAGGCGTTTTATAGGGGAAAGTGGTTATAGAACCATTGATAGACAAGATGCAAAAATAATGTTTAGTTAAAGAACATGGATTCTTGACTGGCAGTCAAGTGAGTGAGTGAAAGACTGGGTTCCCAGAACAATTCTTATTTCCATTACAGTTTACAAGAAAATCACTAAAGCATTTTATACAGAATGCTGATTTCCTCCTTGAAGGTAGCTGAGTATTACATCATCCAAAAAAGATCCTATTCCGGAACAGGTTAGGGACAGTTTTTTTACACCATGAGTCTGCAAACTGTTTCTGTAGAGGGGCAGACAGTATATATTTCAGGCTTTGTGGGACACATACCCTGTCACAGGGGCTGCTGCTATTGCTTTTTTAACTCTTTATAAACTAGGCAGCATTTGGATATAGACCACAGTTTACTAATCCCTGCTTTATACCATAACATATCTTGGATATTGGTGTACTGGTTCATTTTTCTTTCTGTTTCAGAAACCTTTTGAAGATACTGGCTAGTTGAGTTTATTAACTGTATTGTTTCTGTCCGTGTATTTTGTGAGGACTGAATGAGTTACTATACATAAAGCACTCTGAATAGTTCCTGGATACTGTTAGTAATCAGTTTTTTGGCCAGGTGCAATAGCTCATATGCCTACAATCCCAGCACTTTGGGAGGCCAAGGTGAGTGGGTTGTCTGATCCCACGAGTTAGAGACCAGCCTGAGCAACATATCAAAAACCCCATCTCTACAAAAAATACAAAAATTAGTTGGGCATGGTGGTGCACCTGTAGTCCCAGCTAACTTGGGAGGCTGAAGTAGGAGGATCCTCTGAGGGATGGGGGAGGAAAGAGGTTGCAGTGAGCAGAGATCATACCACTGCACTCCAGCCTGCATGACAGAACAAGATTTTGACAGAGAGACAGAGAGAGATACTAGTGAGGCTATGGGGCTGAGGCTATATTTCTATCACCTTAGTACAAACTTTCTTTTTTCTGAGACAAAGACTTGTTCTGTCACCCAGGCTGGAGTACAGTGACATCATTACAGCTCACTTCAGCCTCAACCTCTCCGGCTCAAGCAATCCTCCCACCTCAGCTTCCCCAGTAGCTGGGACTATAGGCAAGCACCACCACGACCAAGTAATTTTCATATTTTTTTGGAGACAAAGTCTCTCTATGTTGCCCAGGATGTTCTCGAACTCCTAGGCTCAAATGATCCACTTGCCTTGGCCTCCTAAAGTGCTGGGAGTACAGGTGTGAGACACCATGCCTAGCCCATTGGTATCTATTATAATGAAAAGTCTTGGCCGTGCGCGGTGGCTCACGCCTGTAATCCCAGCACTTTGGGAGGCCGAGGCGGGTGGATCACGAGGTCAAGAGATCAAGACCATCCTGGTTCAACATGGTGAAACCCCGTCTCTACTAAAAATACAAAAAGTCGGCTGGGCATGGTGGCGCGTGCCTGTAATCCCAGCTACTCAGGAGGCTGAGGCAGGAGAATTGCCTGAACCCAGGAAGCGGAGGTTGTGGTGAGCCGAGATCGCGCCATTGCACTCCAGCCTGGGTAACAAGAGCGAAACTCCGTCTCAAAAAAAAAAAAAAAAAAAAAAAAAAAAGAAAAGTCTTAATTTTCTATAAATATTTAGTTATTTGGGAAGTTATTTAATTTAAAAAAAAGAACATTCAATTGTTAAATATATACTTCGGCCAAATCATGAATGTTCTTGAATACATTGCTAAGGAATTAGAAAAACAAAGCGGAAAAACAAATGGGTTTTGGAGACAGAAGTGGGTTCATTTCCCAGACTCAGTCCCTTCCTGACTGGCTTTGGGCAAGCTACCCAGGATCTTTGACGATGAGTTACTGTGACTATAAGAGGACATCTCCTACCTTGTAGGGTAGTATAAAACATAGAACAATTAGAAATATAAACAAATCATTTGAATTATTATAGATGCTTTATAAGTAATACAGGTGGAACATCCCTAACTCAGAACTTCAAAATCAGCCAGGTACGGTGGCTCACACCTGTAATCTCAGCATTTTGGGAGGCCAAGGCAGGTGGATCACTTGAGCTCAGTTTCAGACTAGCCTGAGCAATATGGAGAAACTGTCTCAAATACTAAAATTAGCTAGATGCCTGTAGTCCCAGATACTCAGGAGGCTAATGCGGGAGGATAGCTTAAGCCAGGAAGATGGAGGCTGCAGTGAACCATGATCAAGCCCCTGTACTCCAGCCTGGTCAACAGAGTGGAACCCTGTCTCAAAAACAAAAAACCCGCAAATCCAAAATCCTCCAAAATCAGAAACTTTGAGCACTGACAATGCCAAAAGCAGAAAATTCCACACCTGGCCTCATGTGATGGCTTACAGTCAAAACACAGTTAAAAGTGCATTTCGTGCACATTATTAAAAATACATAAAATTCTAAAAATAAAAGTAAAAATAAATACATAAAATTGACCTGGCATGGTGGTTCATGCCTATAATCCCAGTACTTTGGGAGGCTGAGGCGGTGGATCACCTGAGGTCAGGAGTTTAAGACTAGTTTGGTCAACATGGTGAAACCTTGTCTCTACTAAAATACAAAAATCGGCTGGGCATGTTGGCACATGCCTGTAATGCCAGCTACTTGGGAGACTGAGGCAGGAGAATTGCTTGAATCCAGGAGGTGGAGGTTGCAGTGAGCTGAGATTGCACCATTGCACTCCAGCCTTGGCAACAAGAGCGAAACTCTGTCTCAAAATAATAATAATACACACACACACACACACACACACACACACACACAAGTATATAAGGTATATAATGAAACATAAATAAATTGAGTGTTTCGAGTTGGGTATCATCCCTATGTAAATGCAGATTACGAAATCCAAAACACTCCCCTCCCAAGCATTTCAGATAAGGGATACTCAACCTGTACTATCCTTCTAGTAAAGGATGGAGAGTGAGTGTGGCTGGATAGATTGCGATCAGACTTGCATTTTAACAAGGGCTGCAATTGTGGTCAGGACAGACAGGAGGTATCTCGATAGAACCCCCAAATCACTAAGCAGGTTAACTTATAGTGGCCCAGGGGAGAGAACAGTAGGAATCAAGAGAAGGCAACAGATTCCAAGAGTTAATGAGAGGCAGAATCAATAGAATAGCCCCTAACTGGATGTAGAGAGTGAGGTTTCTGCTCAGAACATGTGGGAAGATGGTGGTGCCAGCCCCAGAGTGGAAAAGACTAGAGGTCTGAGGCAGGGAGATGTGATTACAACATATTATATAAACCTTGTATCACAGAAAGCTGTTGAATTTGGGGCTAAAGTAAAAAATTAAAAGATTCTACCACTGTTTTATCAGCAAGAACATAGGAGACTAGCTGTAGAACAGTGTTTATGTAATAAAAACATTTGTAATAAATAGATTTTAAAAACAAGGTTGGAAGTTAATTTTTAAAACGGGGAAAAAAACACCTCCCAATATTGCTAAAAAAAAGAGTATACTTCTTGCCTATGACATTTACTCTTTCTACAACAAACAATTTGCAAAACTAAGCCAAGAAATAACCAGATGCCAAATGTACCAGTATACACCCACAACATATACTTTGATTCTTAGTAATTTGCAAAAAAGGGAAAATCCACCACAGCAGAGAACATGCCAGGCAGAGAGTGACAGGCCTTCTGTGCTTTTCTTCTCAGCTAAGCCCTCTTAGACAAACAGCAGAGGAGGAAAGGGGGATATTTAAGTACTATTCAATTTGACATTTTTTTTTTTTTAAGACGAAGTCTTAGGCTGCAGTGCAGTGGCACAATCTGGGCTCACTGCAACCTCATCCCTCAGGTTCAAGCGATTCTCCTGCCTCAGCCTCCTCAGCGGCTGAGATCACAGGTGTGCACCACCACGCCAGGCTAATTTTTGGTTTTTTATTTTTTGGGTCTTTTTGAGACAAAGTCTTGCTCTTGTCCCCCCAGGCTGGAGTGCAATGGTGCAATCTCTGTTCACTGCAACCTCCACCCAGGTTCAAGTGATTCTCCTGCCTCAGCCTCCCAAGTAGCTGAGATTACAGGCGTCTGCCACCATGCCCGGCTAACTTTTGTATTTTTAGTAGAGATGGGGTTTCACCACGTTGGCCAAGCTGGTCTTGAACTCCTGACCTCAGGTGATCCACCCACTTGGCCTCCCAAAATGTTGGGATTACAGGTGTGATCCACTGCACCCCGCCCACTTTGACATTCTTGATGAACAAGGGATAGAAACTTAGCAAGGGATTAAAAAATGTGTTGGAGACATAAAAATAGAGAGATTTCAAGGGAGCATATGTCCTGAACTTGGGTGAAACTGACGGGGGTTTCAAATGAAAGCCCTGAGTTTCCTGCCATGCAAATAAATACTGCAAATATTCCTTCATATATTTGTCTGTAAATTTTTTTTTTTTTTTTTTGAGACAGAGTCTTGCTCTGTCACCCAGGATCTGCCACCCAGGTTCAAATGATTCTCCTGCCTCACCCTTCCCAGTAGCTAGGATTACAGGGGCCTGCCACCACTCCCAGGTAGTTTTTGTATTTTTAGTAGAGATGTGGTTTCACCATATTGGCCAGGCTGATCTTGAACTCCTGACCTCATGATCCGCCTGCCTCAACCTCCCTAAGTGCTGGCATTACAGGCGTGAGCCACTGGCCAAAAACATTTATTGAATATCTCCCTACTGGGTGAATCTGGAGCTCAGGGAAGAAACTCTGGATAGAGACCTAAATTTGGAAGTATTCCCTCATGAAGCTATGGGACTGGGTGAGGTCATTTAGCGAAAGAATAAAATGGGGAAGAGATCTCAAAGTTGGGCCACAAGGTATTCAAATGGCTTAGGTATTAGGGCGATGAGCAATAACAAGCAAAGGAGACTAGAAGGAGGCAAGGAAACAAGTGGTGTCCCAGACCAAGGAGCCTGGAGCTCAGAAGAGATCTAGATTTAGAAGTCATTGGCCTGATAGATGAAACTGCCTAAAGTAATAGTTCTGACTCTTGAGGGTCCCCCAAGACCTTTTGAAAGATTAATGAGGGTCAGACTAGTTTCATCATAATACCACTATAGCTGGGCACAGTGGGTCACGCCTATAATCCCTGCACTTTGGGTCGCTGAGGCGGGTTGATCACTAGGTCAGGAGTTCAGGACCAGCTTGGTCAACATGGTGAAGCCCCATCTCCACTAAAAATACAAAAATTAGCTGGGTATGGTGGCACGTGCCTGTAATCCCAGCTAGTCAGGAGGCTGACACAGGAGAATTGCTTGAACTGGGACCCGGGAGGTGGAGGTTGCAGTGAGCCAAGATCGTGCCACTACACTCCAGCCTGAGACTCAGTCTAAAAAAAAAAAAAAAAAAAAAAAACACCTCTATAATGTTGTTTGACTTTTTCATTGTGCTGACATCTGTACCAATGGTGCAAAAGCCATGGTGTATAAGACTACTAGTGACTCAGCACAAATCAAGACAATGGCTTTGGACCAGTTGTCAAGGTATCCTTCATTGCCAAACACTCTCAGCAAAACTAGATGCCAGTTTCAGTAGGACAGCCCTTGATGAAGAAATATACATTATTAATTTTCTTAAACCTCTCAACTTGGCTAAGCACAGTGACTCTTGCCTGTAATCCCAGCACTTTGGGAGGCTGAGGCGGGAGATCACTTTGAGCCCGAGTTTGAGACCAGCCTGGGTAACAAGGTGAAAAACCATCTCTACAAAAAACTACATATAATTAATGCTGGGCGAGGTGGCTCACACCTGTAATCTCAGCACTTTGGGAGGCTGAGGTGGGTGGATCACCTGAGGTCAGGAGTTGGAGACCAGTCTGGCCAACATGGCAAAACCCTGTCTCTACTAAAATTACAAAAATTAGCTGGGTGTG
>NW_016107398.1:5637672-5662193 GCF_001604975.1 Cebus imitator | reverse complement strand
ACTCCGTCTCAAAAAAAAAAAAAAAAGAAAAAGAAAAAAATTAGCCAGGCATGGTGGCACATGCCTGTACTGTAATCCCAGCTACTGTGGAGGCTGAGTGGGAGGATCACTTTAGCCTGGGAGACGGAGGTTGCAGTTAGCCAAGACTGTGCCACTGCACTGAGCAACAGCAAAACCCTGTCTCAAAAAAGTAAAAAATAAATAAGCCTCAACTCTTAAATGCATGTGTTTTTAATAGTCTATGTAAGGAATTGGGAAGCACTCATAATGCACTTCTGCTATATACAGAACTACAGTGGTTGTGGTTGTTACTAAAGCATTTGTGCTTTTGTTTTGAGACAGGGTCTCACTCTGTCACCCAAGCTGGGGTACAGTGGCATGAACACAGAGCAGCCTTGACTTTCTGGGCTCAAGCAATCCTGCCTCCCTCTCATGTAGTTGGGACCACAGGTCTGCACCACGACTCCTGGCTCATTTTTTTATTTTTCTGTAGAGATGGGGTCTCACTTTGTTGTTCAGGCTGCACTTGTGCTTTTTTTTGCCTTGTTAGCTGAACTAGATGCATTTCTATATGGAACACCATCTTTACTTGAAATAACAACTGACAAGCAATGATTATTTAGGCTTGAGTATCTGACAAATATTTTCTCAAAAATGAATAAGCCTGGTATTTCAAGGAAAACAATTAATTGTATTTGTTGCCAATGATAAAATGTGAGTTTTTGGGTGAAATGTAAAATATTTTTATCCACCCCTGTGAGCTTGACAGCTTCTCAATACTTGAAAATTTCTCTGATGAGCTTGTTGGTGATGTTAATGATTGCAATTCTTTTATATTGCATAACGAAATGTTAACATTTGGAAGATCTGCATAATTCAGGGAACTATTATTTTCCAAATGAGGAAGAAAGAATGTTACAAAACCAGGCATGGGATAAATATTCATTCCAAATGTAACATTTTGATGTAACAAAGTATGAGAGTCTGAGAAGATGTAACAAAGTAGCAAAGTTCACTGATCTCCTTTTCAGATTCTACATTGCAATTAATCTTTTAAAACTTTACTTACTGAGCCCTGATACATTGTCAAAGAAAAATATCCACAATTACCTGGAAAGACTATTTTACAAATTCTTCTCTTTTGTAGCTACACATCTGAAAGAAGCCAAATTTTCTCCATATGTATCAATGAATCTAGCACAAAGCAAAAGACTGAATGCAGAGGTAGTGAGGACTCCAGCTCTCTTCTATTAAGCCATACAGGAAAGAGGTGTGTACAAATGTAAAATAATGCCCCTCTTTTCGCTAATTTTTGGTTTTAAAAAAGTTATTGGAAAAAAAAAAATTGACCAGTCATCAAAAAAAAAAGCAAAAAAAGAAGTTATTGGCTGGGTGCAGTGGTTCACACTTGTAATCCCAGCACTTTGGGAAGCTGAGGTGGACATATCATGAGGTCAAGAGATCGAGACTATTCTGGCCAACATGGTGAAACCTCGTCTCTACTAAAAATACAAAAATTAGCTGGGCATGGTGTCGTGCGCCTGTAATCCCAGCTACTTGAGAGGCTGAGGCAGAAGAATCGCTTGAACCCAGGAGGCGGAGGTTGCAGTGAGCCAAAATCACACCACTGCACTCCAGTCTGGAGACAGAGCAAGACTCCGTCTCAAAAAAAAACAAAAATAAATAAATAAAAATAAAATAAAAACATAAATGAGCTTACTATTGACATTTTTAAATGAATAAACATTTTTAAAACTTCCTAATTTCTCTCTCTCTCTCTCTCTTTCTCTCTCTCTTTTTTTTTGAGACAGAGTCTGTCTCTTTGGCCAAGGCTGGAGTGCAGTGGCACAATCTCGGCTCACTACAACCTCTGCCTCCTGTGTTCAAGCAATTCTGTTGCCTCAGCCTCCTGAGTTGCTGGGATTATAGGTGCCCACCACCACGCCCAGCTAATTTTTGTATTTTTAATAAAGATGGGATTTCATCATGTTGAGCAAGCTAGTCTCAAACTCCTGACCTCAGGTGATCCGACCACCTCAGCCTTCCAAAGTGCTGGATTACAGGCATGATCCACCACCCCTGGCCAAAATGTCCTAATTTCTAATATAGTAAACATTAATTAATAAATCTGTATAAACAATAGCTCCTTGAGGTCTTACACCTTTAAGAGTGTAAAGGGGGCCAGGCGCAGTGGCTCACACCTATAATACCAATGCTTTAGCAGGCAGAGGCAGGAGGACTGCTTGAAGCCAGAAGTTCAATGCCACAGTGAGCTATGATTACACCACTGTATTCCAGCCTGGCAACAGGGCAAGACCTTGTCTCAAAAATAAATATATAAATACACTGAATTAAAGACAAAAAGATTATAAAAGGGCCCTAATAAGACTAAAGGTTAAGAGACACTACACTGGCCTAGAGAAAGGGTATCCACAGAGAAGAGAAGAGGGCCAGGATATGCCAACATTTAGAAGTTGAGCCAAAGATGGGGAGCCTGCCAAGAGAGACTGAAAAGGCATGAGATTCCACAATAGCCCCTCCAACCCCCGCCAAAAAAAAAGTAGAGGGAGGGGTCTGAAATGATACTGAGAGATCAAGCAAGGACAACATTAATGGAAATATACAATCATAATACCTGTAATATTGCCAGGCCTGGTGTGAAACCAGGTACTTGCTCCTTCAGCTGAGTCACTTGATTCTTCAGTCTTGTCCTTATTTGCCTAGAGAAAAAGGGTGGAGTTAACAGTGAACGTTTCAAGCACAAATAAGTGACACAGATTATTAGATGTATTTCTCTTTTGTTTATGATAAGGGGTCTCGCTCTGTTGCCCAGCCTGGAGTGCAGTGGCACAATCAAGGCTCACTGCAGCCTCGACCTCCTGGGCTCAAGCAATCTACCACCTGGGCCTCGAAAACTGCTAGGATTACAGGTGTGAGCCACTGTACCTGGCCTGTATTTCTCTCTCTCTCTTTTTTTTTTTTTTTTTTTTTGAGATGGAGTTTCACTCTTGTTGCCCAGGCTGGAGTGCAATGGTGTGATCTCAGCTCACCACAACCTCCACCTCCTGGGTTCAAGCAATTTTCCTGCCACAGCCTCCCGAATAGCTGGGATTACAGGTATGCACCATGATGCCCAGCTAATTTTGTATTTTTAGTAGAGACAGGGTTTCTCTATGTTGGTCAGGCTGGTCTCGAACTCTCGACCTCTGGTGATCTACCTGCCTCAGCCTCCCAAAGTGCTGGGATTACAGACAGGAGCCACCGCACCCAGCTTGTATTTCTCTTGTAAATAAAAAAACAAACTAGCCAGGAGCAGGCAATGGTTCATTCCTATAATCTCAGTACTTTGGGAGGATAGGAGGGAGGATTGCTTTGGAACAGGAGTTTAAGACTTGCCTGGGCAACACAGTGAGACCCCCATCTCTACAAAAAATAAAACATTAGCTGGGAGTGGTGGCAGGCACCTGTAGTCCCAGCTACTCAGGAGGCTGAGGCAGGAGGATGGCTTGAGTCCAGGAGGTTGAGACTGCAGTGAGCTATGATGGTGTCTTTGCACTCCAGCCTGGGTGATAGAGCAAGACTGTCTCCAAAATAATAAAAAATAAAAACACTACTGAATGGACATTATCTGGTATAATATGTGCCAGGAACTTAACATCAATTTTCCAGGCCTCAAGTAGACATAGATCTTTTCTTTTTTTGAGATGGAGTCTCGCTCTGTCACCATGAGTGCAGTGGCATGATCTTGGCTCACTGCAACCTCTGCCTCCTGGGTTCAAGCGATTCTCCTGCCTCAGCCTCCCGAGTAGCTGGGACTACAGGAATGTGCCACCATGACCGGCTAATTTTTGTATTTTTAGTAGTTACGGGGTTTCACCATGTTGGCCAGGATGGTCTCGATCTCTTGACCTCGAGATCCGCCCCATCCCCGACCTCTCAAATTGCTAGAATTATAGGCATGAACCACCATATCCAGCTATAAGTGGATCTTTTCTAACTCCTACTGACACCAACTGGGCCAAGGGTTTCAGGGATAATTGAAAATGTACTAGTTGATGGCATTCAAAATCATATAGTAAGTAAATTAAAACTTAGACCAACACTTCTACAAAGTACCGATCATCATCTTTTTTCACATTTCCCCTCTCCAAGTGCTGTCATGAAAAAATTTTACAGGAAAGAACTCAAGCACACACCTCTTGCTCAACCTGCACTACTAAGATGACCACAGGTTATCCACATAACATTGAATGATAAATCAACAAAAGCCACTCCAAATTCAGTACGAACTTACAAATTATATTCTATTTCACAAAGGAATTTTCTTTACAAATAATTTAACACAAGGCTAAAAGTATAACCTCCTGCAGTTTCTTTATTAGAGTGGAAAAAAAAAAAAGGATAACCTCTTGCAAAACTAAGATGATCAATTTACCAACATACAATTTCTCAACAGTACATTAGGATGTCAAGTAAATTATATCCATAAATAAATATTCGAATAGCTCAACCTTGCCCAGTTATGATATATGATACAACGTTCAACTTGAA
This sequence comes from Cebus imitator, assembly GCF_001604975.1. Lineage (NCBI taxonomy): Eukaryota > Metazoa > Chordata > Mammalia > Primates > Cebidae > Cebus > Cebus imitator. The sequence goes on along the minus strand of NW_016107398.1, from coordinate 5,657,642 downwards.
CAAGCTCTGTCCCTCTTGGAGAACCAGTTTTGTAATTTATCTTTCTTCATCTTACCCACCTCTACCACACTTGACAAATAATATACATAGAAATTCACAAACAGCTCTTTCTTCATTCTAATTTGGTTACTCCCAGCTCCACTTCTCCACACTTCACAAAAAACTGACAGAAACAGGCACACAAGAAATAAATTGTTTGGACTGGTCTAGTCAAGAATGTTGAATAGTACAAGAAAGAAGTCATACCCAAGATTTCCAAATTTTATTTATTTTGATTTTGATTTATTTATTTATTTTATTTTATGAGACAGACAGGGTCTTCCAAGGCAAGTCACAGAAACTAGACTTGAAGAAAGAAAAAAAGAAAGAGAGAGAGAGAGAGAGAGAGAGACAGACAGACAGACAGACAGACAGACACAGGGTCTGGCTCTATCACCCAGGCTGGAGTGCAATGGTGTAATCCCAGCTCACTACAACCTCCACCTCCTGGACTCAAGCCAGCCTCCCACTTCAGCCTCCCAAGTAGCTGCGACTACAAGTGCACACCTCCATACTTAGCTAATTTTTGTATTTTTTGTAGAGACGGGATTTTGCCTTGTTGCCCAGGCTGGTCTTGAACTCCTGAGCGCCAGTGATCCTCCCACCTCAGCCTCCCAAAATGCTGGGATTATAGGTATGAGCCACTGCACTCAACTGAAATTTTATTTCTAGTTGGTGACTTTTTTTTTCAAATCAGTATTCTCTACAATTATATAGTTCAAAAGAAGAATAGACCATTGGATCTTTTAATTTTTTTAACCGGGATTGGACCTGGATAGAGGCCACAGTTCTGCTCTGAGACAAGAGTTTTTACTCCCCAGCAGTTCCACCCCTTGCTGCTCCCATGAATGACAATCAGATGTGGTGCTGGGCTGCACAGTCACTCAGGCTCTCTTTTGCCCAAAGTCTTATATAATCATTCTTGCTGAAATCTATTATAAATTCCAATTCACTGTTTAAACATCATGGCTCAATTTTAAATCTTTAACATGTTACAATAGAGAAAAACACATTGCAAAATATAAACTTTAACTCACATTATGGATATAGAAAAATGAGCAAATAAAAATAAAATATAACATGGACATTTCAACAAAAGCTATAGTAGGCAGCATGAAATTTACACGATTAAAATAAAGCTGTCTTTAGACAACAAAAATGCTGAAATGTGCCACAACCTTAGAGTAGTTCTCAAATAATTCTCAAATGGCACAGGGAAAACACCTTTAGTAACTGATCAGAGAAGAAGTAAGAACATTGGCCAACATATAGGGCTTCTTCTAAACAAGGACACAATTTATCCTCCTGCCCCAATAGATTACTGTTACAAGATTTTTAAAACGCAGAACGCAAATGTTTTATTTAACATGTTTTATTTCCATCTTGTTCATTTGTTTATTTCATTTGTTCATTAACAATTTTTATACTAAAAAATACTTCATAAAATTTTTAAAAACTTAATATGTAGTTCCTTGTAAAAATAATTGTGATTGTGAGGCCACCTAGTGTTCCAAGAAATACATATATCTGAGGCCAGGCTCAGTGGCTCACGCCTGTGATCCCAGCACTTTGGGAGGCCGAGGCAGGTGGATTGCCTGAGGTCAGGAGTTTGAAACCAGCCTGGCCAACATGGTGAAACTCTATCTTTTCTAAAAATACAAAAATTAGCCGGGCGTGGGGGCAGGCGCCTGTAGTCCCAGCTACTCAGGAGGCTGAGGCAGGAGAATCACTTAAACACAGGAGGCTGATGCAGGAGAATCGCTTAAACTCAGGAGGCAGAGGTTGCCGTGAGCTGAGCTGAGATCACGCCACTGTACTCCAGCCTGGATGACAGAGCGAGACTCCATCTCAATAAATAATAAATAAATAAATACATGCATAATAAAAAATAGGGCCGGGTGCAGTGGCTCATGCCTGTAATCCCACCACTTTGGGAGTCCGAGGCAGGCAGATCACCTGAGGTCAGGAGTTCCAGACTAGCCAGACCAACATAGTGAAACCCATTGCATATCATTGCACCACAGCCTGGGGAACAGGAGCGAGACTTCACCAAAGGGAGGAAGGGAGGATGGGAGGAAAGGAGGAAGGGAAGGAGGGAGGGAGAGAATGAGGGAAAGAGGGAGGGAGAAGATAAGAAAAAAAAAGACTGAATTACCTTCTTGTTGAAAGAAAACTGATTGTTTTCACCTATCACTAACATAGTAAAAGCTACATCATACCAGTATACAAGACAGTCAATTGACAATAGTACTATTATTACATTTCAAAATATTTACAAAACAAAAATTATAATTTAACCCAAACATTTACCAAATTTGACAGGTACCTCAAATACCTGTTTGAAAGCTTAATGTGAGGAAACTATTTTACACTTCATTGAAAGTTTATAATTTAAAGTTCTTGCATCCAATTCCAACTCAAAGCCTTTAGAAACCAATGGCAAACTGCTTGATATTTATGACATGAAAATAACTCAGAATAGTGTAAAACTTTAATGAATCCTCTAATTCTTAGCGTAAAGACTATCATTAATCCACATATACAATGACACAATAACTCACTTTAAGCTTCTGGATCAGGGTTTTCCAATCTCAGCACCACTGACATTTGGATCAGATCATCCTTTGTTATAGGGACTATCCTGTGCCCTGCGGGACGCTGGGCACCAGTCCTGGCCTCTACTGCTAGATGCCAATAGCACACCCCTTCCCCATATAGCAATCCAAAGACTCCACGCATGCCCAAATGCCCTGAGGTAGAGTGAGGAAAAAACTGTCCCATTTGATAACCTCTGATCTAATAGCAATAAATGGAGCTATAGATTAGGTTAGATTGGTTAAGGCTTCATAAAACTTAGGATTTTAAAAGTGAACCGTAAATTCATTCAGAGAAAGGTCACAAACAGAAAAGCACCTTGGAGTCCTGGTACAGGCAACCAAGTGTGGTAGGATTCCTGAAAAATGTGGTCCCCTTCCCCACCCCCATCCCCTCAAGGAGAAGGGGGGCAGGCAGCATCTACTCAGATCCAAAGAATTGGTGGCATGTAGAAAGTACAGTATTGCTAAACTTTTCATTCGTTTCAAAAAGTCAGGCACCCAGATTTTTATGTATAACTACAGGCATAAATGTGCTGGGAAGTAATCTAATGTTTAAAACTAATTCTAGGCCAGGTGCGGTGGCTCATGCCTGTAATCCCAGCACTTTGGGAGATGAAGGTGGGCGGATCACCTGAGGTCAGGAGCTCAAGACCAGCCTGACCAACATGATGAAATCCCATCTCTACTATAAATACAAAAAATCAGCCTGTCATGATGGTGTGTGACTGTAATCCCATCTACTGGGGAGGCTGAGGCAGGAGAATCACTTGAACCTTGGAGGCAGAGGTTGCAGTGAGCCAAGATTGTGCTATTGCACTCCAGCTTGGGCAACAAGAGTGAAACTCCATCTCAAAAAAAAGAAAAAAAGAAACTAATTCTGTAAACCAAACAAAACAAAACATTTGGCCTCTAGGCCACAATTTTATCACCTTCTGCCAGTAGCAAGAGTTCTGAAACAAGACAGGGTTGGCTCTGAGTATGAGGCTCTGTAAGAAGTTATACCTAACTATATGTCAACAAAGGAGAGCTGATGCTGCAGGTCTGCTGGTGAGAACAGGCAGACCCCTAATTCTAACAGTGAGAGTTAGTCTGACTACTTGAGGATTACCTGATCAGCTCTGGTTACCAGAGCTGACTATGGCTCCAATGAACAGCTCTAGGTCCCTTGCAGGGCTGTGGATCATCAGAGGGGAATGTGGAAAGAATGGGGAAGGTAAGTGTTCTCCACTTTGAGGGAAGAACCTGCCAAGCTCATAAGGAGAAAACTCTCACAGGGACCTGGCCTTCCTGCTTTTCAAAAAGACTAAATGAAAACCTCAGGTAGAAAAGGTTAAGTTTAAAAGGCTGCTTACTAAGGAGGGACTGGTATTTACCCAAAGATCATTTATCATGTTAAGTCATTCATTGCAGTCAAGATTAAGTTGCTGACAGGCTCTGGCCAAACGTTTCACAGAAATGCTCCCTGATCTCCTGGAACCTCTCAAGCCCTGGATACGAAGCAGTACATCTCCTGTCCAGACCAGCGATGAGGGGCAAAAAAAAAAAAAAGAAAAAAGAATTGCTTAGCCAGCAAAGTAAGTAAGTCTGACCTGTCTCTAACCAGTCAAAATTGGACGTATAACCTCAAAAATGACTTCAGAGAATCTGTTTGGGTGCTTCCCAGCCAGACTGATAGGTGGAATCATTTCCTCATAATGGAAAGGCCACAGGGAGAACTAAAGCCAGGGTGTCTCCTGCTGGTGGGTAGAAGTTTACAATTCCTTCTAGCAAGCCGGTGACAAACCCATGGAAGGGAAGGAAAATGCACCATGGAGCCTCTGCCACCAGCCTTGGAACACCCAGGCAAGTTGCTTAGCTTCTGGCTAAAGTTTCATAAACTGCAAAATTTTTTTCTTTGCCCCCTCCCCCACCATAAACTGCAAAATTGAGGGGAAGGGTAATAGCTGAGTGGCTGAGGAATCTTGACTGTGGCACCCTTAACCACCCAATTCTTCAAGGTCAAGGATTTATAGGGTGCCAGAAGCCGCTTTTTAGTCTAATAAGTGGAGCAAAGGAGAGCAAACCTTAAAGTGCCGTGGGAATGGGGGCCTTCTGCACTGTGGATAGGATGTCACAGAAGCTTGTTCTGAGAATCTTACATTCTTTGAATCCTTGGGGCAACCTCAGGAAGTCGATAGTTCTCATCATCCCTATTGCACAGAGAGGAAAGTGAGGCTAACTTTTCCAAGGTCACACAAGGAGTCCTGCCCCTTAACCTCTATTCTACCAAACTCTACTGAGTCAACTAGAAGAGAAGGGAGCCATTTCTGTCTACTTTAAGGACCCTCCTCTGTGCTAGGCCAGCTTTTTTTTTTTTTTTTGTGAGATGGAGTCTCCCTCTGTTGCCCAGGCTGGAGTGCAGTGGCACGATCTCGGCTCACTGCAACCTCTGTCTCCTGGGTTCAAGTGATTCTCCTGCCTCAGCCTCCCGAGTAGCTGAGATTACAGGTGCCCGCCACCATGCCTGGCTAATTTTTTGTATTTTTTAGTAGAGATGGAGTTTCACCATGTTGGCCAGGCTGGAACTCCTGACCTCGTGATCCACCTGCCTCAGTCTCCCAAAGTGTCACCACACCTGGCAGCCAGCTTTCTTTCTAGAAGATTCTTCATGCAAGTGGGGGGATATAACCAGGAACCACATACTCCTGCTCAAAACCCCTCTATCCAAATCCCAAACTACCTAATCCCAACCCCCCTGATGGACAAGGACAGACACTTATTTGCAAACCACATCCCGAGTCAGGACTTCGAAGGTGCCATGATCATAGCAGCTGGCTGCCAGCTCTGGGCTCTGCCACACTCTCATTGCAACCCGGCCAACAGCCTGGCTGTGTGGGCTCCTCCTTGCTGGAGGTCCCACTCTCTGGAATTCTGACCTGCTGTCCTGCAGAGTCTTTCAGAATCAAGCCAGCTATGACATTCAAGTTCCATGTTAACTTTTGAGCAACCTCCTGCACTTTGTAGTTCATTACAGGCAAATGTTTTTTTTTTTTTTTTTTTTTTCCCAGAAGGAGTCAATGGCGCCATCTCGGCTCACTGCAACCTCCGCCTCCCAGGTTCAAGTCATTCTCCTGCCTCAGTATCCCGAGTAACCTGGATTACAGGCCTGCGCCACCACGTCCGGGTAATTTTGTATTTTTAGTAGAGAAGAAGGGGGTGTTCCACTACATTGGTCAGGCTGGTCTCGAACCCCTGACCTCAGGCGATCCACCTGCCTCTGCCGCCTCCTCCCAAAGTGCTAGGATTACAGGAATAAGCCACTGTGCCCCGCCCACACAAATCTTTTTAAGCACAAAAGGGCTTACATGTATTTAATCTATAGGACAAAGTAAAAGCCATGGATAACCATGTTAATTCAGTAACCAAGAAGACCTGCCCTTCACTATGGTAAGCAAATTACCTTTACGAAAACAGTTCTAGCCCTGTAGCTAAATGTACAGCCAAGGTTCCAGACTTTTATATTTGAGCACTAGGATAAATCCTAAGTCTCAAGATTATAAGCCAGCTCCCAAAGGTACAGGCTGGATAAACACAAACATCACTTGTTTATTTGATGAATACTTTCTAAGTACCTATTTATTAAAATTTACCATGTGCCAGGGACTTCTTTAAATGCTTTACAGGTATTAACTCATTGAATTCTAACCTTATGAGTTAGGTGTCATTACTACCCCAATATACAGAAGGTAAGGCACAAAGAGGTAAATTCCTATTGCCCAGTGATGTATGGAGGAGGCAGCACTGGGCTTAAGCTCTGGCGCTACCATCCACAGCTGAGCTTACAAACCTATCCAACTTGCCTTGCAGTACCTACTCTAACCATCTGCCTCTTCACAACCAGTCTTTTTAGAAAGGAGACTTAAGAAAAATGGCACCAATGAAGAAAGCAGGCTTATTTATAGCAAACTAAGGGAAGGGAGAGCCAAACAAACCATAGAAAGGTAGTAATCCCCTTTTGAAAGACACACATACAGAACAACTATGCAAGGTGGGTCTTCCAACACTATCTAATGCACATCCTTCTCCCCCTTGGCATAATCTTTCAAAAGACACCGCCCTTCTGCCCAGGGCAGTCAGGTTCCTCCACTCAGGAGCCTCTATTCAGTCAGCTTGTCACAGGGCCATTGCTATTGACCCCCAAAGCAGTAATTTACTAACTGGTGAGGCCAAAGGTCTATGGCACAGGCTGTGTTTTGGTCAGGAGATATTTCCCCCACAACATTGGCAGGCTCAAGGCCCCACCTCTTTCAAGTCTTTGGCTGTAAGTCACTTTTACAAAAAGTATGACTCTCATAATTTAAAATTGCAGCCACCATGGGCCACAGAAATTCCTGTCCCTCTTTTCTGCTCTGGTGTTCTCTTTGTGCTTCCCACCACCTCACAATCTGTTTCACTTATTTAAATGTCTGTCTCTACCCACCAGTATGCAAATTTCACCAAGGTAGGGATTTGGGCTGTTTTGTTCACTGTTAAGAGTCTCAGAGCTTGCCAGAGCTTGTCGGGCGCGGTGGCTCACGCCTGTAATCCCAGCACTTTGGGAGGCTGAGGTGGGTGGATCACGAGGTCAAGAGATCGAGACCATCTTGGTCAACATGGCGAAACCCCGTCTCTACTAAAAATACAAAAATTAGCCGGGCATGGTAGCACATATCTATAGTCCCAGCTACTTGGGAGGCTGAGGCAGGAGAATCGCTTGAACCCAGGAGGCAGAGGTTGAGGTGAGCCGAGATCACGCCAGTGCACTCCAGCCTGGGTAACAAGAGCAAAAGTCCATCTCAAAAAAAAAAAAAAAAAAAAGAGTCTGAGAGCTTTGAAGATTGCCTGGCTTAGGGGACACACACAGATACTTCTTGAATAAGTGAATAAATACCCACAAAGAACAGACACTTGTCTCTAACTCTCAGACCTTCCCCCAGTTGTCAAATTCAGGCTGCAACCTTAGAATTCCCCATGTGGAAGAAATGGGGCTGTTACTTCCAATGGAAGATAATTTGGCAACTAAATCATCATGTAAGTACCCAATTTCTCACAGAGTAGAGCAGGTGGAAAAGGAATCTGGAGTGCTGAACTTTGCCAATGACAGAGCTCCCAGGAAGGTATAAAAGGAGAGTAATAATAGAAGACAAAAGTCAGGGATAGCATTATCAGCAGGGTGGGAAACATGGTAGTGAGAGGAAGACTGTAAAGAAAAAGCAAAGCGCCAAGCGCAGTGGCTCGTGTCTGTAATCCTAACACTTTGGGAGGCTGAGGTGGGCAGATCACTTGAGGTCAGGCATTCAAGACCAGCCTGACCAACATGGTGAAACCCCTTCCCTACTAAAAATACAAAAATTAGCCAAGCATGGTAGTGCATGCCTGTAATCCCAGCTACCTGGGAGGCTGAGGGGGGAGAATCACTTGAACCCAGGAGGTGGAGGTTGCAGTGAGACAAGATGGCGTCATTACACTCCAACCTGATCAATACAGTGAGACCCTGTCTGAAAAAAGAAAAGCTTATGAAATTCCTTTTAGCAAGTAGTAAGTGCCAGACTGTTCTCAAACTCCAGACCTCAGGTGATCCACCCACTTCAGCCTCCCAAAGTGCTGGGATTACAGGAGTGAGCCACCACCGCGCCGGGGTGTTTCACCACCACTGACTTTCTAATGAACTCGGAAACCTCTATTACAAAGTTAGGAGTTACAGGACAACTACAATTTAGTAAATGCTGTGACAGTTACTTAAATAACTGGTGATGTGAAAGGTCCCAAGAGCAACCTCAGTATAGTGACACAGAATATCTTTCCCTCCTTCCTCTACTAGAGGGAATATATCTCTCTCTCTTCCTGGGAGTAAAGCTGGCAACGATACCCACTAATTAAGCATTCAGATGTCACACAAGGGTAAAACAGGCAGAGGTCAAGTGGAATGCATAATATTCTCAGGACTCAGGAGCCATACTAAGTTGAAAGTAACTCTAGGACCAGGGCAGACAGATGGCTGTTAGAGAGAAGCACGAGATTCAAGAGAAAGGAAAAGGGTATTAGATTTCACTTACCGTATGATAATCTATGGTGTAGTGGGAAAAGCTATGAGCTGGAAGGACCCTTTGTCACTATCAGGCTTGCAGTCTTGACAAGCCTTGTCACCTCACTAGTCTCCATCTACTCACCTCCCAAATTAACGGGAGGGAAGTAAGTAGATTGGATTCTGAGTTTTGAGTGGTGGTGGGGGCGCCTCCAGAAAGCTGCAACTACCATCTCTCTACGGGCAGAAAGTCAACAGCAGCTGCGCATTTGGAAGCATAGTCGTCACGGGACTTTTCCCCAAAGCACAGGAGACAGCAGCTACAGCCACTAGGCAGGACACTTGAAAACGCAGGTTGTGGCCGGGGTCTTTGGCTGCAAGTCTTCGGGTGTTATGAGCCTGCCTCTTCCGCTCCAAGTGTCCCTCCTGCAAAAAATGGGTCCGGGGGACCTGCACACCCTTGGAGCCCTCGTCCACAGCCCCACAACCACAATGTCAGGAACTTACGCGGAGATCTCCTTCCCGTTCAGGATTTCTGCTGGCGCCATGGCCTTTATTAGTCCGCTGCCCACGATAAACACCACCAATATCGAGGTTTCGCTCCCTCCGCAGCCAAGCGGGACAGCCCAACCCACGTGCTTAAGGACTGGCCAGAGGGATCACACGATTGCGCCTGCGCCCCCGCCCCACTTCTTCCCCGCAGACTCGGTGGCGCATGCGCAGCCCGTAGGGCCCTGTGTGCCTTAACTAGCTGAGAGCTAAGGGGTCCTGGACTGCGGGACGGAAGAGGGAAGGGAAGAAGGAGATCGGTGATGAATGGCTGGTGGAAATGATTGGCGGAAGGAAAGAGCCAGTCCAGAGTGTGCCTTTGTATTCGGCGGGAAACACTAATAGGTTTTTTTCCGAAAAGGACTCCGGAACCCGGCCCCAATTCCAGCCAATCAGGGAGTAGAGCTGCGGGGCGGGGGTGGGGCGGAGCAGTATCGCGGGAAGGACGACAGTTTCGAGCGTTTGGGAGGCGGGTCTCACGCATCCGCCCCGGCTCTGGGGACGCGGTGCAGGGGTCTGAACCTTCCAGGGAAGTTTGAGCTGGTCCCCTCGCGGGAATGTGGCGGGCGCAAGACTCCACAGGAGATGTGAAACTGAGGAGCTTGGCGCGCATTTCGACTTTGTCACGCAACCGCACCACCAGACTGGGTCGGGCCCCCTCCGCGTTCAGCTCTGGAGGGCCTGGCTCTGGGCCCAGCACCGCGCTTTTAGAATCTCCTCAGCTGAATCTGACGCTCAGCCGTGGGTGAAGCGCAGCCCGCTGTTTTAGGCCCCTCCGAGCTGGAAGGGGTGTCAGAGCCGGAGCGCTCGTGGCCCCCTCGGTGTCGCGGTCACCCCGGGGTTGCCAGGGCTCAGGGAGGGTGGTAGTTTAGATTTTGTCACCCCCACGTCGCCGTCCCCCGGCAGGTATGGGTTGGAGAACCCACGCGGGCTTCATAAGCTAGATAGATGCCAGTTGACTGTCGAGAGGGGACGCTCCCTCCCCGTAGGCGTCCACGCTGGGAAAGGAATAAGATGGGCGATTGCCTGGGGAGCCTGACAGGGAGATGGCACCTGGGATGCTGGAGAGGACTGGCCCCTTAGTTACTGAGTCGAATGAATGTGCTTGCTCTGCTCGAGGAACTGCTCGTAGGTTGCAGTCATCCCAGTATGGTCTTGAAGATACGTGGTTCAGGTCACTTGGGACTTGACCAGATAACGGGTTTCTTTTACAAGCCGTTCCTGATGGTGTCGTGTTTCAACTAATGGCAGAGCTCATCTAAAACAAAATTTTAAGTTTTGGAGCTTTTAGTATTTGTTTCTTATTTTTTTAATTCTGAGGTTATTTATAGTAACCCCATATATGAAATTAGATAATCTCCTGTTTCATTACCCATTTATTATACAAAGATCATACATAATATATGTATGATCATACTTTGTATGATCTTTGTATAATATTCATACCGTAAAAGTCACCAATTTTAAGTATACCGTTCAATGATTTTTAGTATAGTTACGGAGTTGTGCAACCATCAACGTAATAGGAAATTTTTGGTGATTTTCTGTTTCTGGTAATTATTTCTACATATATATATTTTAAGATGGAGTCTCACTCTGTCACTCAGGCTGCAGTGCAGTGGCGTGATCTTTGCTCTTTGCAGCCTCCACCTCCAGGGTTCTAATGATCCTCCCACCTCAGCGTCCCAAGTAGGTTGGACCACAGGCCCCGGCTAATTTTTGTATTTTTGGAACTGTCTGTTTTTCACTGTTGACCAGACTGGTCTGGATCTCAGGGGATTGGTCTGCCTCAGCCTCCCAAAATCCTGGGATTATGGGCATGAGCCACCATGCCTGACCTACTTTACTATTCTTAAAATTTGCACAAGTGATATGTTAAACGCACAGACTTAGTAATATGATATTGTAGTAATAGCCCTGAAACACATTGTCTCATATTGTGTTGTACCTAAACAAGTGAAATTAAGACAAAAATTGAAGGAAATATTTCTTGTAAATTGCAGATAGTGAATCTTTTGTGTCTTTTAATACCAAATAGATATTGACTAGTCCAGCTTTCTTTTTTGTTGAGGAAGATGGCAGAAACCCCATTTTACAGATGGGGTTAGACTTTGAAGGATAACATCCAAAGCTACATAGCTGTGGCTGGTATAGGCCCCAAACCTGATGTTTCATCTCTAAATCTATTACCTTTGCCATCTCAAGAGCCTAGTTTTTGACAATAGTATCTATGTATGAGTTGTACAATTCATTCATTCATGGAGCAAATAATTGTTGAATGGCCACTCTGCCATAGTACTTCTCTAGATGCTAGAGATACCCTAGTGAACCAGCAAAGTTTCTGCTCTCAGCTCATATTCTGGTAGAGGAGACAATGATCAAGTAAAGAAACACATATGCTAATTTTAGAGATTATGACATGCTATATTTTAAAAATAGGCAAGCTAAGAGGATAGGCAGTGATGTTGGGAGGTGGGAGAGTGTTGTCTCAGAAATCTGGTAACAGAGATATATCTAGGCATCTGAGTTGAGCAGAAACAATGAAGAGAGGAACTTGGAATGTAAAAAAGGGAAAGCAAGAATTTGCTTTGAGCAACTGAAAAGATGGAATTGCCATTTGCTGAGTTGAAGTAAGGTAAAACATAGAAGGATTAGGTTTTGGGGCTAAGATTATCAATTCAGTTTTAGACATTTTAAGATTTTTCTTAGACATGCAAATGGAGAGAAGATATTTAAATCCATGAGATTGAATGAGATCCCACCAAGGGTATGGGTGTAGGTAGAGAAAGGACCAAGGACTGACACCAGAACATTTCAGTGTTCAGAATGCAAGGAGACAGGAGTAATCAGGAGGGAAGATTAAAAAGGAGAGTCCAGCTAGGGGCTGTGGCTCACACCTTTACTAATCCCAGCACTTTGGGAGACCAAATACAGGAAGATCGCTTGAATCCAGGAGTTTGTAGAACAGCTCAAGCAACATACCAAGACCCTGTCTCTACAAAAATAAAAAATTTTAAATTTGCCTGTAATCCCAGCACTTTGGGAGGTGAAGGTGGGCAGATCACCTGAGGTCAGGAGTTTGGACCAACCTGGCCAACATGGAGAAACCCTGTCTCTACTAAAAATGCAAAGATTAGCTGGGCATGATGGCTGGTGCCTGTAATCCCAGCTACTTGGGAGGCCGAGGCAGGGGAATGCCTTGAACCTGGGAGGCGGTGGTTGCAGTGAGCCACTGCACTTCTGCCTGGGAAACAGAGCAAGACTCCATCTCAAAAATAAATAAACAAATAAGGATAAAAAAAAAATTAGCACATGTATCTCAGAACTTAAAGTATAATAATAAAAAATAATAAAAATAAATTTTAAAAAGATAAAAAAATTAGCGGGGTGTGGTGGCATGTGCCTGTAGTCCCAGCTACTCAGGAGGCTGAGATGGGAGGATCCTGTGAGCCTAGGAGTCGGAGGCTTCAGTAAGCTATAATCGTATCGCTGCACTCCAATCTAGGCGACAGAGCAAGACCCTGTCTCTTAAAAGGAAAGGAGAGTCCAGTGTGTTCTGAGGAAAACCCCAAGAGCATTCCACTTTAGAAGACAAGTGAAGAGGCCTGACATGGTGTCTCACACCTGTAATCGCAGCAGTTTGGGAGGCCGATGCAGGCAGATCACTTGAGCTCAGGAGTTCAAGACCAACCTGACCAACATGGCGAAACCTCTGTCTACTAAAATACAAAAATTAGCTGGATGTGTTAGTACATGCCTATAATCCCAGTTACTAGGGAGGTTGAGGCCAGAGACTTGTTTGAACTCAGGGGGTGGAGGTTGCAGTGAGCCAAGATCATGCCACTGCACTACAGCCTGAGCAACAGAGTGAGACTCCATCTCTAAAAAAAAGAAAATAAGACAGGTAAAGAATATGTTTCGTGGAAAAAGGGGTAATTAATTCTGTCAACTCTTGCAAATTGGTCAAATAAAGAATGAGAATCAACCTTTCACAAAGAACAGAAAGACAAGATATTTTTATTTAATGCTTTTAAAGGCAGTTGCTAGAAAAAAAAATGTGTTTACTTTTTGCAGAGGCTCTGTTTTTACAACTGTTTGATATCTGAAAAATTTAAATTTGTAATTACTTTGACCTTGTAATTCTACTTGTAGAATTTATTTTGAGGTGGGGGCAGGATTTTACTCTGTTACCCAGGCTGGAGTACAGTAACACAATCAGCTCACTGCAACCTTGAACTCCTGAGTAGTTGGGACCTGTAGTCCCAACTATAGGTGGCATGTACCACCACGCCTGACTAATTAAAACATTTTTCTGTAGAGACAGGGTCTATGTTGCCCAGGCTGGTCTCCAACTCCTGGCCTCAAGCCATCCTCAAGTCTTGGCCTTCCAAAACATTGGGATTACAGGCGTGAGCTACCTCGCCCAGTTTAGGAATTTATCTTAAAGTAATTTTACATATAAAGAAAGATATATCCGCTGGGTGAGGTGGTTCACACCTGTAATCCCAGAGCTTTGGAAGGCAGAGGCTGGTAGATTACTTGAGGTCAGATGTTCAAGACCAGCCTAGCTAATGTGGCGAAACCCCACCGCATCTGGCCTATTTCTTATTCTATTGGTTTAGTTATTATCTATTACTCTTATTCCTATAAACATAACTTGTTTCTCTCCACTTCGTTTTTATCATACATAATTGTAGACAGCACTGTCTTCAATTATAGTGAATTTAGCAGTAAATTCACATTAGATCAACTAGTATAGCTTTAAAAAATATATTTATGTCTGGGTTCCACCGTTAACCAAGTCAGAACTTAGGTGGGGTCAGGGTTCATTATTCTTCGAAAATAAGATGATATATGAAAAATATTCCTGGTGATTCTGGTATCAGGAATACAAATTTGGGACATACTTTCTCTGCTGTAAAAATATTTTCCTAAGGCCAGGTGAGGTGGCTCACGCCACCTATAATCCTAGCACTTTGGAAGGCGGAGGCAGTGGAACACTTGAGGTCAGGAATTCAAGACCAATCTGTCCAATATGGTGAAACCCCATCTCTACTAAAAATACAAAAAATTAGTCAGGCATGGTGGCATGTGCCTGTAGTTCCATCTACTTGGTAGACTGAGGCAGGAGAATTTTTGAACCTGGGAGGCAGAGGTTTCAGTGAGCTGTGGGTCAAGATGGCCAGCGGGAGACATATGTTAATTCTAGCTAATTAATTATAAGCTTGCTTGGCTCAGAGTACACTGAAGTTTATACACCGAACTAAATGTTATTGGTGCAGTTAATTAGAAATCAAGCAGCAACAGGAGGCTTAAGGTAAAGCCCATCCAAGAGCAAAGTAACACAGGGGAACACTAAGGGGTGGTTGCAAAGCAGGCAATACTGCTCTGGTCCCATGAATGCCTTCTCAACATGGTGACTGCATGAGGGTCTCATAAAGAGGGCTTGTGCAAAGATCTCTGAGAAGGGAGGCGACTTCTGCTCACAAGGTCGGGTAGGGTCTTTGCAGGTGGGAGCTGGCAAAGAGGAGAAAAGCCTTACAGGGCAGACATCACGAACGCCTCAGGCTCTGCCTAGGTTCTCAGAACATGGAGTGATTTTAATTGTTCTATGTCCTCAATGCTTGGGAGATAAAGCCCCTTGATGCATTGGGTGTGGTCAGACAGGGTGGCTCCTCATCTGCCATACTACTGATGCAGCTGCACCCTGATAACAATCGGTGATGAACTCAGAGTACTAGTTTGGCATGTCCTAGAAGGATCTCAAGCGCTTGTTAACATGCTCAGAGCACTAGTTTAGCATGTCTTAGAAGGATCTCAGGTGCTCTCCCCACCAGCTATCTTACCTACCCCTCATCCTCCCCTTCCAGGCCAGTAAGATCAATGAGATTATGCACATAATAAAAGTGTTTGGAGCTCAGAGCTCAGGGCCAATGTGGTTCTGGCGCTTGCGTTGGTCCCCTGGACCCATGCTATAAATTCTAGTCTTGTGTCTCTGTCTTTATTTCCATTTCTCAATCGCTCATCACCGCAGGACTGAGGGCACCCACATATGGGATTGGGGCTGGTACCCAACAGTGAGCCAATACCTCACCACTGCACTCCAGCCTGGGTGACAGAGCGAGACTGTCTCAAAAAAAAAATTTCCTAGAATTAGAATTCCAGTTTTTTAACACACCTTATGCTTTCAGAATAGTAAATGGAGTCATCATTTCACCTTCTTTCAAAGTACCTCTACCTTGATTGTATGTATTGGAGTATAAAAATTTGACCTAGCCAAGAATTTTACAAAAGAAAGGCCCAAAATATGATTTTCATGTTTACACAACTGCTCATTTTTGGTGGGATCACTTTCTTAAGGTTACTTAAGTGTACAAAGCTTGATGAAAATCATTTGTGTTTTCACTTCATTAATTGGGGAAATAAAGAGCTACAGGTTTTACTGTAACGTTTTAGAAGGTCCCTTTTTCTTTGGATCTCTGTGATGTGTTTACCTAGCAACAGCTTCTTTGATATGCAAACATTCTACTGGCAAATTGCTCAGAGCAGCCACTCATGTTGGACAATTCAGGTTTCTTCTGAAAACTGGCCTTGGATTTGGAATTTTCTCTGGAGTCTGATGTGGTAAACATTTATACTTTTCACTTCCTACTAAATGCAGCATAGCATACTACATCTTATGAATGTGTAAAAAATAGAGTAGTCATGTACAAACCTAAAAATCACAGAATAATCCTGTAATGGTGCTATATTTTATTTTTACTTTAGATTCCTAATACTTTTTTTTTTTTTAAAGGAATGGGGTCTTGCTATGTTGCCCAGGCTGGAGTGCAGTGGCTATTCACAGGCGTGATCCCGCTACTGATCAGCTCGGGAGTTTTGACCTGCTCCGTTTCCAACCTGGGCCAGTTCACCCCTCCTTAGGCAACCTGGTGGTGCCCCCATTCCTGGGAGGTCATCATATTAATGCCAAACTTAGTGCGGACACCCGATTGGCATAGCGCACTACAGCCCAGAACTACCGGACTTAGAGATCCTCCAGCCTCAGCCTCCTGAATAGCTGGGACTACAAGCACACACCACAGCGCCCAGCTCCTAATACATTTTTATTGTATTATTATATGGTTAGTTTGGGAGAATAGTACTATCATTATCTGTGTTAGTTAACTTTGCATTAAGGTTTTTTTCACCTTTTTGGTTCTTTCATTTTACAATCCATATTTTTTGTGCCTGGTATTGGGATGATAAAAGTAAACCAGAAATAGCTCCTGTTTTTAGGTACCTTTATTTGTTTATTTGTTTGGAGACAGGGTCTTACTCTGTCACCCAGGCTGGTGGCACAATCATAGCTTACTATGGACTCCATCTCCTGGCTCAAGCCATCCTCCACCTTAGCCTCCCAAGTAACTGAGATTATAGGTGTTGCACCACCACCTCTGGCTAATCGTTAAAATTTTTGTAGAGTGGCCAGGCGTGGTGGCTCACGCCTGTAATTCCAGCACTTTGGGAGGCCCAGGCAGGCAGATCACCTGAGCTCAGAAGTTCGAGACCAGCCTAACCAACATGGAGAAACCCTGTCTCTACTAAAA
The DNA here is from genome assembly GCF_001604975.1 of Cebus imitator. Lineage (NCBI taxonomy): Eukaryota > Metazoa > Chordata > Mammalia > Primates > Cebidae > Cebus > Cebus imitator. The sequence goes on along the minus strand of NW_016107398.1, from coordinate 5,640,825 downwards.
ATACAAAAGTAGCAAGGCATGGAGACACATGCCTGTAATCCCTCCTGTTGGGAGGCTGAGACAGGAGAATCACTAGAACCCAGGAAGCAGAGGTTGTGGTGAGCCAAGATCGCGCCATTGCACTCCAACCTGGGCAACAAAAGCAAAACTCCATCTCAAAAAAAATTTTTTTGTAGAGATGGGATCTCACTTTGTTGGCCAGACTGGTCTCAAACTCCTGGCCTCAACTGATCCTTCTACCCCAGCCTTCCAAAGTACTGGGATTGCAGGCATGAGCCGCCGACCTGCCCTAGATACCTTTAATGTATTAGAGCAGATAAGATTTTCACACAGTATAATATTGAATATTGAATGAGACAACAAAGAAAATCATATACTATACATACTATAAAAGGAGAAGATTAGCCTTACCTTTCAGGAATCAATAAAACTCCCTGGAGAAGATGGTACTTGAACTTATACTGGAGGATTTATATGTTCATCCTTCTTGGTTTATATTTTGTCTCACAGGGTAGCTTGTTTCTTAGAGACAGCGTGAGTGAAACTCATTAAGTAAAGTCAATATAGCACAAGATTCATAAAATGGTAAAGAAATAAGAATAAAGGATGAGATTCTTTTTATTTTTTTAAACATGGGGTTTCACCATGATGGCCAGGCTGGTCTTGAACTCCTGACCTCAGATGATCCACCCACCTCGGTCTCTCAAAGTGCTAGGATTATAGGCGTGAGCCACCGCACCTGGCTGTTTTTTATTTTTTAATTTTTTTTTTAGTTGGAGTCTTGTTCTATCACCATGCTGGAGTGCAGTGGCGTGATCTCGGCTCACTGCAACCTCTACCTCCTGTGTTCAAGCGATTCCCCTGCTTCAGCCTCCTGAGTAGCTGGGATTATAGGCACGTGCCACCACATCTGGTTTTTTAAAAATTATTATTTTAGTAGAGGTGGCGTTTCACCATGTTGGCCAGGATGGTCTCAATCTCCTGATCTCATGATCCTCCCACCTCAGCCTCCCAAAGTGCTGGGATTACAGGCATGAGCCACCAGGCCAGACAGGATGAAATTCTTAACAACTTTGTCAGGCCGGGCATGGTGGCTCACGCCATCCCAGCACTTTGGGAGGCCAAGGTGGGCGGATCAGTTGAGGTCAGGAGTTCGAGACCAGCCTGGCCAACAGGGCAAAATCCAGTCTCTACTAAAAATACAAAAATTTGCTGGGCATGCTGATGGACTCCTGTAATCCCACCTACTTGGAAGGCTGAGACAGGAGAATCGTTTGAACCCAGGAGGCAGAGGTTGCAGTGAGGCCAGATCATACCAGCCGACTTTATTTAGCCTGGGTAACAAGAGCAAAACTCTGTCTCAAAAAAAAAGAAAAAAAAGAACTTTGTCTCCAGTATCATTCTTGTTCTAGAATTGAGGAACAGTTCATTCTCCATTTTCATCTACTAAAATTTAAGTTATTTAATTCTCTTCTTTGGTTCTTGGAAAAAGAATTGATATAGTAATGATCTTAGTTATCAAATAATGAAAATGAAAAAAGAGACTAGTCTTATTATAAATATTTATTTTTTGGCCAGGCACTGTGGCTCATGCCTGTAATCCTAGCACTTTGGGAGGCCAAGGTGGGTGGATCACCTGAGGTCAGGAGTTCAAGACCAGCCTGGCCATCATGGTGAAACCCCATCTTTATTTAAAAATATATATACATTTTTTGTTGTTGTTTTTATTTTCATTTTATTTTATTTGAGACAAGGTCTCACTCTGTCACCCAGGCTGTAGTGCAGTGGTTCCATTACGGCTCACTGCAGCCTTGAACTCATGGGCCCAAGCAATCCTCCCACCTCAGTATCCTGAGCAGCTGGGCTAATTTTTGTGCTTTTTCATGTATAAAGATGAGATTTTGCCATATTGCCCAGGCTGGTCTCAAACTCCTAGGCTCAAGAGATCTGTCCACTTCTGCCTCCCAAAGTGCTGAGATTATAGGCATGAGCCACCATTGCAGCCTAGAGTTATTTACATTTTAATAAGTGCCAATACCAATTAGGTATTGGTACACCTAATACTTAGTACAGCTAGAATGAATTAGGTATACCAATACCTAGAATAACACCTAGAATGAATTAGAGAAATTTCAAAACAGATTTCAGGATTAGTAAAAGAAAGCCAGGCCCTATGCTTCTTGTTCCACATCCCTCAAATCACGTAATCCTGATTTTTTTCCTCCTCTTATGAAAATTCCTCTCATGATGGGCCTGTTCAATTTTCTGGGAAACACCACCTAGCAAAGAAAACACACTGCACTTACATTCAACCCCTCCATTACACAGTTTCTAAATGCCACTTTTTTTTTTCCAGAGTACATTCTCTGATCTTAAAAAAAGAAATCCAGTGGCACAATTACAGCTCTGTGCAGCCTTGACTTCTTGGCCTCAAGTGATTCTCTTGCTTCAGCTTCATGAGTAGCTGGGACCATAGGTGTTTGCCACCATGGCCAGCTATTTTTTTTTTCTTTTTTTAGTTTTTTATGAAGATAGTGTCTCACTATCTTGCCTAGGTTGATCTTGAATTCCTGGGCTCAAGTGATCCTCTTGCCTCAGCCTCCCAAAGTGCTGGGATTACAGATGTGAGCCACTGTGCCTAGCCAAACTCTCTATTTCATTGCTTAATAAATCATATGAACGCCAATTTGGAAGTTACCTTTTCTCTATTCCTTTTAATTTCACTTTAGAAAATAAAGAATATGGAATTGAACTAAGTAGGGAAAATGGATTTAATGAAATTCTTGGGAAATTGAATTTGTAAAAATTATATGAGGCACCAGCCTGGCCAACCTGGTGAAACCCCATCTCTACTAAAAATACAAAAATTAGTTGGGCGTGGTAGTGGGTGCCTGTAATCCTAGCTACTTGGGAGGCTGAGACAGGCGAATCACTTGAACCCGGGAAGTGGAGGTTGTAGTGAGCTGAGATCACAGCATTGCACTCCAGCCTGGGTAACAGAGCGAGACTCCATCTCAAAAAAATAATAAATAAAAATTATGTGAGGTTGTATTTTATATTTCTCTGGGGCAGAAAGAATACTACGAGCTATGATGCTGCATTATTAACTATTTTGACTTTTTTTTTTTTTTTTTTTTTTTGAGACGGAGTTTC
>NW_016107398.1:5636479-5637620 GCF_001604975.1 Cebus imitator | reverse complement strand
CCTCCGCCTCCTGGGTTCAGGCAATTCTCCTGCCTCAGCCTCCTTAGTAGTTGGGATTACAGGCACGTGCCACCATGCCCAGCTAATTTTTTGTATTTTTTTAGTAGAGACGGGGTTTTACCGTGTTGACCAGGATGGTCTCGATCTCTTGACCTCGTGATCCACCCGCCTCGGCCTCCCAGAGTGCTGGGATTACAGGCTTGAGCCACCGCACTTGGCCTATTTTGACTTTTTATCTTTTGGCTGAATCTTGAGGGATATAGTTAACATTTCTGATAGATCAAGAAATTGAAGATATTTGCAAGTCAGATATCTGAAGATATGATTCACAAGTATTAGGTTGGTGCACAAGTAATCAAGGGTTTTGCAATTACTTTTAATAATAAAATTATTAATTAAAATTAATAACTTTTTGCCATTGCTTTTAATGGTAAAACCTGCAATTACTTTTGCACCAACCTAATAGCATTTAAGTATGTTACAAGTGCATATATGTATATTAGTAGGCTGCTTCAACCAGTTACAATGTTAACAGTATTTTCATGCTTTCTTAGAAACTAGGTCCACCTTGTCTTCAAGCAACAGGTTCAGCAAGTAGCTCCTTCTGAGGTCTAGTAAGCGCTGAGGATCTGAAGTGAAACCTTCCAGGAGGCATTGCTGTTGGTACTGAGCAGATCTCAGCATCTCTTCCTGACTGGTCTGTGCAAACATTCCATTTAAATACTTTGGGTCATCATTACTGGATCTATTTCATGCTTCTTGAATCTACAGCATGTCAGGCCCCTTCCAGTTTTTAAAGCACTCAGATCCAGGAAGGCTTGTTACTGGGCAAACCAATGGACCCCATGAAGCTAAGCCATCAGAAGCCAGGCATCTATCAGCTCACACATCTCAGAAAAATAGCCAAGTGGTGAGTTGTATTCTGGCGTTCATTTCTCGCTGTTCTCAGAAGGTGGTGATTAAATAATCTCCTGTATAACCAAAATCCTATCTCTACTAAAAATATAAGAGCTATAAGAAAGGGAAAGTCCAGGCCGGGCGTGGTGGCTCAAGCCTGTAATCCCAGCACTTTGGGAGGCCGAGGCGGGTGGATCACGAGGTCAAGAGATTGAGACCATCCTGGTCAACATGGTGAAACCCC
>NW_016107398.1:5627752-5634829 GCF_001604975.1 Cebus imitator | reverse complement strand
TTTGAGAAGCAGTTTTGCTCTTGTTGCCCAGGCATGCAATGGTGCGATCTCGGCTCACTGCTACCTCCGCCTCCTGGGTTCAAGAGATTCTCCTGCCTCAGCTTCCTGAGTAGCTGAGATTACAGGCATGTGCCACCACACCCGGCTGATTTTGTATTTTTAGTAGAGGCAGGGCTTCTCCATGTTGGTGAGGCTGGTCTTGAACTTCCAACCTCAGGAGATCTGCCCACCTCAGCCTCCCAAAGTGCTGGGATTACAGGTATAAGCCACCGCTCCTGGCAACTTCTGTTATCTTTCTAATGCACCATATTGCCAACTTGGTTTGTAGTTTTGTTTTATTAGGGCTAGATCCTAATGAGAATCTTTCTGGAAATTAAATATTCTCTTGGATTGGATGACATCCCTGGCATAGATATTTTTAAGACAACTGGAAAGATCTACCCAGTCTTTAGTTTGTATCTCCTATGAGATGAATTCCGGGTGAGAAGAGCTGAGGAAAGGAGAGAAGACTATTGGGGGAGTTTTATTTCCTCCTCTTAGTGGCTTTTTTGTTTGTTTGTTTGTTTGAGACAGAGGTTCACTTTTGTTCCCAAGGCTGGAGTGCAATGGCATCAAGGAGAGAATTACTTGAACCCAGGAGGCGGAGGTTGCAGTGATCCCAGATCATACCACTGCACTCTAGCCTGGGCAACAGAGCGAGACTCTGTCTCAAAAAAAAAAAAAACAAGAAAGAAAAGTTAGCTGAGTGGTGCATGCACCTGTAATCCCAGCTACTCAGGGAGACCCAGCTACAAGATCCCACCACTGCACTCCAGCCTAGATGAGCAAGATTATCTCAAATAATTGTAGTAGTAATAATAATAATATATACAAGTCCATATGTTCTAAAATTAGAGTTTATATTAGCGAAATAATTGTAAACTTTTTTTCTTTTTGAGACGGAGTTTCCCTCTTGTTTCCCAAGCTTGAGTGCAGTGGTGCAATCTCGGCTCACTCTGCCTTGCAGATTCAAGTGATTCCCCTGCCTCAGCCTTCCGAGTAGCTGGGATTACAGGCACATGCCACCACGCCCAGATAATTTTTTGTATTTTTAGTAGAAACAGGGTTTCACCATGTTAGCCAGGCTGGTCTTGAACTCCTGACCTCAGGTAATCCACCCACCTTGGCCTACCAAAGTGCTGGGATTACAGGCATGAGTCACTACGCCCGGCCAAAATAACTGTAATTTTATTTTCAATTTATTGAACTATGAACTTTATTTTAAATAAATCTTAAAATTAAAAGCTTGAATTTACAATAAGTAAGTTTAAAATGACTTTTTTTTTTTTTTTTTGGACAGAGTCTCAGTCTGTTTCAGGCTGTAGTGCAGTGGCACAATCTTGGCTCACTGCAACCTCCACCTCCAGGGTTCAAGTGATTCTCCTGCCTCAGCCTCCTGAGTAGCTGGGATTACAGGCGCGCACCACCACACGCAGCTAATATTTCTATTTTTAGAAGAGTTGGGGTTTCACCATGCTGGTCAGGCTGATCTTGAACTCCTGACCTTGTGATCTGCCCATCTTGGCCTCCTAAAGTGCTGGGATTACAGGCATGAGCCACCATGCCCGGCTTAAAATGACATTTTATGTTTTCTTTTGGACCTCAGATATATTAAAATCTAGATTGAATTCTAAATATAATACAGTGCCATAAAATTGCTCTTGTTATCTAATAACCTTCTTATATTCTATGATTTTAAAAGTGAATTGGGCTGGGCACAGTAGCTCACGCTTGTAATCCTAGGCCGCGGAGGGTGCATCACCTGAGGCCAGGAGTTAGAGACCAGCCTGGCCAACATGGCAAAACCCCATCTCTACTGAAAACATAAAAATTAGCTGGGAGTGGTGGCACATGCCTATAATCCCAGCTACTTGGAAGGCCAAGGCAGGAGAATTGCTTGAACCCAGGAGGCAGAGGTTGCAGTGAGCCAAGATCATGCCACTGCACTCCAGCCTGGGTAACAGAACAAGACTCCATCTCAAGAAAAAAATCAAACGCCCTAGGATTACAGGTGCACACCACCATGCCTGACTAGTTTTTGTATTTTTAGTAGAGATGGGGTTTGGCCTTGTTGGCTAGGCTGGTCTCGAATTCCTGACCTCAGGAGATCTGCCCGCCTCAGTTTCCCAAATTGCTGGGATTATAGGTGTGAGCCACCGTGCCCAGCCTGTCCTAGAATTTTTTTAAAGTGAGAGCCTATTTGTGATAAACTCAATGTTTGCCTAAAATATCTTTATTCCACTCTTAAAATATAATTTCATTCGGTATAAAATTCTAGTTGACAACATATTTCCTTGGTTTAAGAAACACAAGTCTGAGTGCAGTAGCTCACGCCTGTAATCCCAGCTCTTTAGGAGGCTGAGGTGGGCGGATCATGAGGTCAGGAGTTCGAGACCAGCCTGACCAACATGGTGAAACCTCATCTCTTCTAAAAACACAAAAAATTGCTGGATGTTGTGGTAGATGCCTGTAATCCCAGCTACTCGGTAGGTTGAGGCAGGAGAATTGCTTGAACCTGAGAGGCAGAGGTTGCAGTGAGCAGAGATTGTGCCATTCCACTCCAGCCTGGGTGACAGAGTGAGAGTTCATCTCAAAAAAAAAAAGAAAAGGTGTTTTTCTTTTCTCTCTCTCTTTTTTTTTGGAAATAGAGCCTCTGTTGCCAAGACTAGAGTGCAGCAGCACAATCTGGGCTCACGCAGCCTCTGCCTTCCTGGTTCAAGTGATTCTCATGCCTTAGCCTCCTGAATAGCTGAGATTACAAGCATGTGCCATCATGTCCAGCTAATTTTTGTATTTTAGTAGAGATGGGGGTTTCACCATATTGACCAGGGTGGTCTTGAACTCCTGGCCTCAAGTGATCTGCCCACTTTGGCCTTCCGAAGTGCTGGAACTACAGATATAAGTCATCTCGCCCAGCCAAGAAACACAAGTGTTTTCAATCACAATAGTAATTTTATGTACCATTATTAAATTTTAAATTATATTTTTTGTTTTTCTTTTTTGTTGTTGTTGTTTTTGTTTTTGCACACAGAAAATGGTTCTGTTTCAACGCATAAAATTATATTTTCAACTAAGCTATTCACAATCTGGAGTGACATCAGCTTTAAGATATACCCTAATTGCAGAGATGTAAAAATGTGAAAATTTGTGCCTCCTAAAATCAATGAAAGATGATATGCATTTTTTAATACATTACATATATTCTAGCTCTTTTCCATCTTCTGTTACTCTTGAAAAGTCACTCACCAGTCTGATTGCTGTTTGTTTGTAATTATCTGTCTTTTTTCATTGGCAATTTTTAAGGTCTTTGTTTGATAGTGTGCTGCAGTTATATTATGAATGTGTAGGTAAGAAATTCTTTTTTTTTTCTGTGCAAGCTTTTTTTTAATTTGCATAAATTTGTGGGGTTCATGTATGTAATGCATACTGATCAAGTCAGGGTATTCAGGGTGTTCATCACCCGAGTACAATATAGTTTTGTTAACTCCAGCCATCCTACTCTGCTATCAAACATTGAATTTATTCTTCTATCTTACTGTATGTATGTACCTTTAGAAATTATTTTTATTTTTTCTTCTTGAGATTTGCAAGCCCACTTGGATTGGTATTTTTCAAGAATTCTATTACATTCTCAGACATTATTTCTTCAAATATTGCCTCTTCCCCATTCTCTAAATCACAATCATCTTGGACTCCAAATAAACATGTTAGACCTTCTCATTTTATTATCTGTGTCTTTAAACTCTCCTTTGCATTTACCCAGTATTACTTCCTATATGCTGTCTTTTTGATGATTTCTTTAGATTTAAGCTCGCTCATTCTCCAATTGTGTCTAAGCTGCTTTTTAATATATCCGTACAATCTTCAAATTAAAATGATTATACTTTTTACTTCCAGAAGTCTTATTTGGTTATTTTCCAATGTTTTAAATCTTTGTGGTCTCCTGTAACATTTTTTTTTTGAAACGGAATCTCATTCTGTTGCCAGGCTGGAGTGCAGTGGTGTGATCCCAGCTCATTGCAACCTCCGTCTCCTGAGTTCAAGTGATTCTCCTGCCTCAGCCTCCCAAATAGCGGGGACTATAGGCATGTGCCACCATGCCTGGCTAATTTTTTGTATTTTTAGTATAGATGGGGTTTCACCACGTTGGCCAGGATGGCCCCAGTATCTAGACCCTGTGATCCTCCCACATCACCTTCCCAATGTGCTGGGATTATAGGTATGAACCACCGCACCCAGCCTAATTTTTGTATTTTTAATGGAGATGGGATTTCACCATGTTGGTCAGGCTGGTCTCAAACTCTTGACCTCGTGATCCGTGCACCTCAGCCTCCCAAAGTGCTGGGATTACAGGCGTGAGCCACCATACCCAGCAACATTCATATTTTCAAAGTAGCCTCTTTTTTAAACTTCAAACGTAGTTATTTTGTATTCTCTTGCATAAGTCCTTGTTCCTAGTATCTTAGTAGTTACAAAATTATTTCTAAAGCCTGATAAATTTAATTTCTTTTTTTTTTTTTCATTTGACATGCAGGTCAAAGCCTGATAAATTTAGAAAAATATATTTTGTTTTTTTAGTACATTAAGCATCATGTGATCATGTGATGCGTTTATATACTTTCTAAGTTAATTAATTTTTATTTAAAAAAAACTTTTTAAGGCTGGGTGCAGTGGCTCACATCTATAATCCTAGCACTTTGGGAGACCGAGGTGGGTGGATCACCTGAGGTCAATAGTTCAAGACCAGCCTGGCCATCATTGTGAAACCCCATCTTAAAAAAATAAAATAAAATAAAGGAAAAAAAAAAAACTTTTTAAGAGACAGGGTCTTGCTCTGTTGCCCATGCTAGAGTACAGTGGGGCGATCTTTGATCTTGGCTCACTGCAGACTCAAACCTGGGCTCAAGAGATCCTTGCTGAAGTGCAAGACTATAGTTATGCCTGGCTAATTTTTTTTTGTTGTTGTTGCTCAGGCTAGTCTTGAACTCCTGGCCTCAGGGGATCTTCCTGCCTCAGCCTCCCAAAGTGCTGGAATTACAGGTGTGAGCCACTATACCTGTCCCATTTATACACTTCTAGTGATAGGTTAATTAATACTTTTTGTTTTGTTTTGTTTGAATTATACAGCTCTTTTTCTTACTGCAAGTTTTACTAACTAGAATTTAGAAGAACATTGTACACCCTTTTCATAATAGGAAGAGATACTATAATACAGGTACAAATTCTTTAATTTTTTTTTTTTTTTTTGAGAAAAAGTCTCACTTTGTCATCCAGGCTGGAGTGCAGTGGCACGATCCCAGCTCACTGCAGCCTCTGCCTCCCAGGTTCCAGCAATTCTCCTACCTCAGCCTCCCAAGTAGCTGGGATTTCAGGTGCCCATCACTGCACCCAGCTAATTTTTGTATTTTTAGTAGAGACGGAGTGTCACCAGGTTGGCCAGGCTGGCCTTGAACGCTGACCTCAAGTGACCCACCCGCCTTGGCCTCCCGAAGTGCTAGGATTATAGGCATGAGCCACTGTGCCTGGCCAGAATTTCTTAATTTTTATCCAACATAGATGTGGCACAAACACAAAATTGATGTTGACATGCTGAAAGCAGATTTTTAAAAAAATCATTTGGTGCATGGGAATTGATTTGTAACTAAAATATAACAAACACTGGTAAATTTTTCACCAATGCCCTTCTAATGGTTCAAGTTTCTATCAGGTTTTTGTTAGATGTGAATTAAGATTTCCCTAGACATTTAATTTATATTTTCTTGATTTTTATACTCTTAGAAATTATGTCTCTTTAGATGTGCTGCATTTACTTATGACTGCTGTTACAAATTGTTGTCAGGTAAGTAATAATTTTTAGAAAGTTATTTTACTCTTGTTGCCCAGGCTGGAGTGCTGAGGCACAAACTTGGCTCACTGCAACCTCCGCCTCCCAGGTTCAAGAGATTCTTCTGCCTCAGCCTCCCAAGTAGCTGGGATTACAGGCATGCACCACCATGCCCAGGCTAATTTTGTATTTTTAATAGGGATAGGTTTTCACCATGTTGGCCAGGCTGGTTTCGAACCCCTGACGTTATGTGATCTACCAGCCTCGGCCTCCAAAAGTACTGGGATTACAGGCTTGAGCCACAATTTTTTTAAGTCTGTTTGTCAAAGCAGATGTCTCAAAGGCTCTGTAGGGTCTCATTTTGACTCGTTTTAGGTAGAATAGATATTAAAAAGTATCCCAGGCTGGATGCAGTGGCTCATGCCTGTAATCCCAGGACTTTGGGAGGCCAAGGTGGATGGACTGCTTGAGGCCAGGAGTTTGAGGCCAGCCTGTGCAACATGGCACAAAACAATCTCTACCAAAAATACAAAAATTAGCTGGCATGATGGCACATGCCTGTAATCCCAGCTGCTCAGTAGGAGGCTGAGGTGGGGGATGGTTTGAGCCAGGGAGGATGGAGGTTGCAGTGAGCCAAGATCGTGCCATTGCATTCCAGCCTGGGTAACAAAACAAGATCTTCTCTCAATAAATAAATAAATAAATAAATAAATAAAATAATAGTAAGAAATATGTAGCATAATTTTTTCAAGTTTTCCATAGCTCCTATTGGAATTTTCCAAATTTAATAAAAATTAATGACAGTTATCACATGGTTTCCCTATGTTGAAATCTTTTTTTTGAGTTTCTAAGGATCATGTCTGCGAGTCAGGATTCCCGATCCAGAGACAATGGCCCTGATGAGATGGAGCCCGAAGGCGTCATCGAGAGTAACTGGAATGAGATTGTTGACAGCTTTGATGACATGAACCTCTCGGAGTCCCTTCTCCGTGGCATCTACGCCTATGGTTTTGAGCAGCCTTCTGCCATCCAGCAGCAAGCCATTCTACCTTGTATCAAGGGTTATGACGTGATCGCTCAAGCCCAATCTGGGACTGGGAAAACAGCCACATTTGCCATATCGATTCTGCAGCAGATTGAATTAGATCTAAAGGCCACCCAGGCCTTGGTCCTAGCACCCACTCGAGAATTGGCTCAGCAGATACAGAAGGTGG
>NW_016107398.1:5625404-5627222 GCF_001604975.1 Cebus imitator | reverse complement strand
AGATTTCACTGTCTCTGCCATGCATGGAGATATGGACCAAAAGGAACGAGATGTGATCATGAGGGAGTTTCGATCTGGCTCTAGCAGAGTTTTGATTACCACAGACCTGCTGGCCAGAGGCATCAATGTGCAGCAGGTTTCTTTAGTCATCAACTATGACCTTCCCACCAATAGGGAAAACTATATCCACAGAATCGGTCGAGGTGGACGGTTTGGCCGTAAGGGTGTGGCTATTAACATGGTGACAGAAGAAGACAAACGGACTCTTCGAGACATAGAGAACTTCTACAACACCTCCACTGAGGAAATGCCTCTCAATGTTGCTGACCTCATCTGAGGGGCTGTCCTGCCACCTAGCCCCAGCCTGAGCTCAGTCTTGGGGGGCTGAGGAGTAGCAGGAGGGGGGAGGGAAGGGAGCCAAGGGATGGACATCTTGTCATATTTTTTTCTTTGAATAAATGTCACTTTTTGAGGGAAAAAAAGTGCCTCAAAAAGGCACTTTTTTTTTTTTTTTTTTGAGACAGAGTTTTGCTCTTATTGCCTGGGCTAGAGTACAGTGGCACAATCTCAGCTCACTGCAACCTCCGCCTCCTAAAGATGGGGTTTCTCCATGCTGGTCACTCTGATCTTGAACTCCCAACCTCAGGTGATCTGCCTGCCTTGGCTTCCCAAAGTGTTGGGATTACAGGCATGAACCACTGCACCCGGCCTGAAGTCATTTTTTTAAAGTTTAGTGATTTCAATAGAATACCTGAGCTTCAGCATGAGTCATCTTTCTCCTTTCCAATAATCTATTATTTAATGCCATAAGAAAGCAATTGTGTTGATAAGGCAGTTTTTCTCTTCACTGCATGCATTTAAAATTTTGGTTATAATTAAATGCCTCTTTGTGGGCTGTAAAAAAAATTATCATGTTTTTCTGCCCAACAATGGAGGAACAGGTGTAAGAGAGCTATATTTGGAGAAAGCCAGATATAGAGGGGATTAAATATTAACCTATTCAGATGGTGATTATGACATTTAGTTTGGGCAACATGATATTGAGCTAAAACTCTTGCATAATACTAGATGGGCTGTAGTGGCAAAAATATGAGTAAAAGTCCCAGAAAAAAATGTCACTGATGGGCCAGGCACGGTGGCTCATGCCTGAAATCCCAACACTTCGGGAGGCTGAGGCAGGAGGATTACTTGAGGTCAGGAGTTTGAGACCAGCGTGACCAACATGGAGAAACCCTGTCTCTACTAAAAATACAAAAAATTAACTGAGTGTGTTGGCGCATGACTGTGATCCCAGCTACTTGGGGGGTTGAGGCACAAGGATTGCTTGAATCTGGAGGCAGAGGTTGCAGTGAAGTTAGATTGCACCACTGTACTCTAGCTCGGGCAATGGCGAGACTCCATCCCAAAAATAAATAAATAAGATAAATGTAAAGTCTTTTGCTGGTACTTCCTAGTTTGAGAAACTTCTATTGTGAGGGGTTTTGATTGTGTTTATGCAGATATGTTTTCTTTACCATGGTGTAGTCATAAGACAAAGAGTAGAAACCTGGAAGATGCAGCCTGTTCTGGAGGGAGTTAATGGAAGCAATATAAATTTTTCAGCTGAAGAAAAATACCTCACAACCTATTGTTACCTTTTTTTTTCTTCAGATGAAGTTTTGCTCTGTCGCCCAGGTTGGAGTGCAGTGGCACAATCTCAGCTCATTGCAACCTTTGCCTCCCAGGTTCAAGCGGTTCTCTTGCCTCAACCTCCTAAGTAGCTGGGAATACAGGTGTATGCCACTACACCTGGCTATTTTGTGTGTGTATGTGTATTTT
>NW_016107398.1:5623185-5624752 GCF_001604975.1 Cebus imitator | reverse complement strand
TCAGGAGGCTGAGGCAGGAGAATTGCCTGAACCCAGGAGGCGGAGGTTGCGGTGAGCCGAGATCGCGCCATTGCACTCCAGCCTGGGTAACAAGAGCGAAACTCCATCCCAAAAAAAAAAAAAATAATAATAATAATAATAATTCAGAGGTATCTCTTGTATACTTTGCCCCATTTCTCCCAAAGGTAACATTTTGCAAAATTATAGTCTAATATAACAGCATGAATATTCACTTTAATACAATCCACTGAGTTTATTCAGATTTACCCAGTTTTACTTGTACTCAACTGTGTGTTTTTGTATTAAGTTCTATATAACAAGTGAACATACTGAACAGTTCTAACATCACAAATATCCTTCAGGTAGCCCTTTTGTATTCACATCCACTTCCTTCTCACCTCTAACTATTGACAACCTCTACAAATAATCATTTAAAAAATTAGCCAGGTGTGGTGACACCTGCCTGTAGTCCCAGCCACTGGGGGAGACTGAGATAGGAGGATCACCTGAGCCTGGGAGGTCAAGGCTGCAGTGAGCTGTGATTGCCACTGTACTCCAGACTGGGTGAGAGATTGAGACCATGCCTCAAAACTAATAAATGTATAACTTAAATGTGACTTAACATCATGAAGTTTTTAAAAACAAAATTATAAATGATTTTAACACTTTCCCTTCATCATTAGCTAAGAAATCTTCAGAATAAACTTTTCATAAAAGAAACTTCACTGCAAAAGTTGAAGACTGAGCTAGAAAGTTACAAAGAAAAGAATGTGCAACAGTCGTTCCAGATAATGTCCCTGAAAGATAGTATCAAGGACCTACAGGAACTTATTGCTTCTCTCACCAGAATTAAGTATTTGAGAAACACCAATATTCAGAGCCTTGAAAGAGGCACCTGGGATTTAACTGAACGAATTATAGAACTGGAACACCGTCTAAGGTAGGAAATTTTCCAGTTTGTTTTCAAACATGTCTTTGGTTGTAAGCTTGCAAATAGCATATGAACTCCATACTCCTGATTGATCACAGAATTTAAATCTGTAGAACATCACTTAATACCTGACCCAACATTATTACATTTTTAAAGAAATATTTTGTATTGAGGTATAACTTAAATACCTCAATGGTGGCCTATGCCTATAATCCCAGCACTTTTGGGAAGCCAGGGCTGGTGGATTACTTGAGGTCAGGAGTTTGAAACCAGCCCTGCCAACATGGCAAAACCCTGTCTCTACTAAAAATACAAAAATTAGCTGGGCGTGGTGGTGTGCACCTATAATCCCAGCTACTCTCCTGAGGAGGCTGAGGCAGGAGAATCACTTGAATCCAGAAGGTATGTGACTCTGTCTCAAAAAACAAAATCCCCAGCCTGACCAACATGATGAAACCCCATCTCTACTAAAAATACAAAAAATTAGCCAGGTGTGGTGGCGGGCACCTGTAATCTCAGCTACTTAGGAGGATGAGGCAGGAGAATCACTTTAACCCAGGAGGTGGAGGTTGCAGTGAGCCGAGATCGTGCCACTGCACTCCAGCCTGGGTGACAGTGCAAGACTCTGTCTCAAAA
>NW_016107398.1:5619170-5621890 GCF_001604975.1 Cebus imitator | reverse complement strand
CTCCGCCTCCTGGGTTCAGGCAATTCTCCTGCCTCAGCCTCCTGAGTAGCTGGGATTACAGGCACGTACCACCATGCCCAGCTAATTTTTTGTATTTTTAGTAGAGACGGGTTTTGTATTTTTAGTAGAGACCTCCATGTTGGTCAGGCTGCTCTCAAACTCCTGACCTCAGGTGATCTTCCCACCTTGGCCTCCCAAAGTGCCACAATTACAGGCGTGAGCCACCCCCTGTTTAAAACAACAGGCCTATTTAAAAAAAAGGCCTGTTTGGCTTTTTAAAAAAATAGTTGATATAATTCTAGTAGATATGAAGTGGTATCTCATTTTGCCTTTAATTTGCATTGCCTTAATGATTGAAGATGTTGAGTGATTTGGTTTGAGTCTGTGTCCCCACTCAAATCTCATGTCAAATTGTAATCCCCAGTGTTGGAGGTGGGGCCTAGGGGGATGTGATTGGATCATGGGAATGGATTTCCCCTTTGGTCCTATTCTTGTAATAGTGAGTGAATTATCATGATATCTGGTTGTTTAAAAGTGTGTAGCACCAAGCCAGGAGTGGTGGCTCACACCTGTAATCCCAGCACTTTGGGAGGCCAAGGCAGGTGGATCACTTGAAGTCAGGAGTTTGAGACTAGCTTGGCCAACATGGTGAAACCCTCTCTCTACTAAAAATACAAAACAAATTAGCTGGGCGTGGTGGCAGGTGCCTATAATCCCAGCTATGTGGGAGGCTGAGGCAAGAGATTTACTTGAACCCAGGAGGTGGAGATTGCAGTGAGTTGTGTGATTGAGATCACACCACTGCACTCCAGCATGGGCAACAGAGTGAGACTCTGTCTCAAAAAAAAAAAAAAAAAAGGCAGGGAGGGAGGTGTATCACCTCCTACCTTGCTCACTTCCTCCTGCTCTGGCCATGTAAGACGTGCCTGCTTCCCATTTTTCTTCTGCCATGATTGTAAGTTTCCTGAGGCATGCCTAGCCATGCTACCTGTACAGCCTGCAGAACTGTGAGTTAATTAAATCTTTTTTCTTTGTGCATTACCCAGTCTCAAGCATTTTTTTTTACAGCAGTACAAGAATGGAGTAATATAGAAAATGGGTATCAGGAGGTGGGGCATTGCTATAAAGATACCTGAAAATGTGGAAGCAGCTTTGGAAGTGGGTAACAGGCAGAGACTGGAACAATTTGGAGGGCTCAGAAGAAGACAGGAAGATGAGGGAAAGTTAGAACTTCCTGGAGATTTGTTGAATGTTTTCGACTAAATGCTGATAGTGATATGGACAAAGATGACCAGGCTGATCAGGTCTCATAAAGAGATGAGGAACCTGTTGGAAACTAGAGCAAAGGTCACTCTTGTTATGTGTTAGGAAAGAACCTGGCAGCATTTTGCCCCTGCTGTAAGAAATCTGTGGAACTTTTAATTTGAGAGACGTGATTTTGGGTATCTGGCAGAAGAAATTTCTAAGCAGCAAAGCATTTCAGATGTGGCCTGCCTGCCTCTAAAAACCTATCACATGCGTGAACCAGGAAATTACCTGAAACGGGAACTTATATTTAAAAGGGAAGCAGAGCATAAAAGTTTGGAAAATTGGCAGCCTGGCCATGTTGTAGAAAAGAAAAACCCATATTCAGAGGAGGAGTTGAAGGATGTGGCAGAAATTTGCATAACTAAAAGGAAGCAGAGTATCCCAAAGCCATTTTAGAGACCTTCCTGGAAGCCCTTCCCATCACAGGCCCCCAGGCCTAGAAGGAAAGAATGGTTTCAAAGGCCAGGCCCAGGCCTCCGCTGCCCTGCATAGCCTCAGGTGCAGCTGCTCCAGCTGAGGTTCAGAAGGCCCCAGGTACTTGGGCTGCTGCTTCAGAGGGTGCATCCCATAAACTTCAGTGGCTTCCGTGTTTTACATCTGCAGGTGTGCAGAGTAAACAAGTCGCAGCTTGGAAGCTTCCGTGTAGATTTCAGAAGATGTATGGAAAAGCCTAGATGTTCAGGCAGAAGTAGTCTGATGCAGAGGGAGAGCCCTCATGAAGAACCTCTACTAGGGCAATGCAGAGGGGAAATGGGTTGGAGCCCCTACACAGAGTCCCCACTGGGGCACTGCCTAGTGGAGCTGTGAAAAGAGGGCCACCATCCTCCAGACTCCAGAATGGTAGAAACACTGACAACTTACACTGCAGGCACCTAGAAAAGCCACAGAAACTCAACACCAGCTCTTGAGAGCAGCCATGATAGCTGAGCCCTGCAGAGCCACAGGGGCAGAGCTGCATGTGAGTGGGCTGCATGTGAGACATAGAGTCAAAGGAGATTATTTTGGAGCTTTAAGATTTAATGACTGACCTGGTGGGTTTTGAACTTGCGTGGGGCCTATAGCCTCTTTCTTTTGGCCAATTTCTCCCCTTTGGAATGGTATTTACCCAAAGCCTGTATTTCCATTATATCTTGGAAGTCGACTCACTAACTTGTTTTGTTTGTTTGCTTGTTTGTTTGTTTCAGATGGAGTCTCATTCTGTCACCCAGGCTGGAGTGCAGTGGCGCTATCTCAGCTCACTGCAGTCTCCACCCCAGGCTCAAACAATTCTGTCTCAGCCTCCCAAGTAGCTGGGATTATAGGTGTCTGCCACCACACCCAGCTAATTTTTGTGTTTTTAGTAGAGGCAGGGTTTCACCATGTTGGCCAGGCTGGTCTCGAGCTCCTGACTACAAGTGATCCACCCACCCTGG
>NW_016107398.1:5612811-5618091 GCF_001604975.1 Cebus imitator | reverse complement strand
TTTCTCTGCCGCCGCCTCCATCCCATTCAGCATCTTTTCATGTGCTTCTTGGCCATGTGTATATCTTCTTTGTAGAATATCTATTCATATTCATTGTCCCTTTTAAGCTTGGGTTGTCTTTTTATTGTTGAGTTGTAAATGTTCTTTATATTTTCTGGATACTGGACCCTTAATAAGTGTATTATTTGTAAATATTTTCTCCCAATTGGTGGGTCATCTTTTCATTTTCCTAATAGTGTCATTTCAAGAAAAAAAAATTTAATTTTGTTGGAGGGGTGTGTGTGTGTGTGTGTGTGTGTGTGTGTGTGTGTGTATTTGGTGTCATAGCTGAGAAATTATTGTCAAATCCAGGATCATGAAAGATTTATGGCTATATTTTCTTTTAAGAGTTATAGTTTTAGGCCGAGGCGGGTGGATCACAAGGTCAGGAGATTGAGACCATCCTGGCCAACATAGTGAAACCCTGTCTACACTAAAATACAAAAATTAGCTGGGCATGGTGGCACACATCTGTAGTCCCAGCTACTTGGGAGGCTGAGGCAGGAGAATTGCTTGAACCTAGGAGGCGGAGGTTGCAGTGAGCCAAGATCGCACCATTGCACTCCAGCCTGGCACCTGGTGACACAGCAAGACTCTGTCTGAAAAAAAAAAAAAAAAGTCATAGTTTTGGCTGGGCAGAGTGGCTCACACCTATAATCCCAGCACTTTGAGAGGCCAAGGCAGGTGGATCACTTGAGGCCAGGAGTTTGAGACCAGCCTGGCCAAAATAGCAAAACCCCGTCTCTACTAAAACTACAAAAATTAGGCTGGGCATGGTAGCTCATGCCTGTAATCCCAGCACTCTGGGAAGCCAAAATGAAAAGATAACTTGAGGCCAGGAGTCCAAGACCAGCCTGGCTAACATGGTAAAACCCTGTCTCTACTAAAAATACAAAAATTAGCTGGGTGTGATAGCACATGCCTGTAATTCCAACTACTTGGGAGGCTGAGGAGGGAGAATTGCTTGAACCCAGGAGACAGAGGTTTCAGTAAGCCGAGATCATGCCACTACACTTCAGCCTGAGTGACAGACGAGACTCTGTCAAAAACAAAAACAAAAACAAAAACAAAAAAATAGCTGAGCATGGTGGTACACACCTGAAGTCCCATTTACTTGGAAGGCTGAGGCAGGAGAATTGCTTGAACCTAGAAGGTGGAGGTTCCAGTGAGCCGAGATTGCACCATTGTGCTCCAGCCGGAGTGACAGAGCAAGAGTCAGTCTAAAAAACAAAAAAACTTATAGTTTTAGCACTTACATTTATGCCTTTGACCTCTTTTGGCAAATTTTTTATATGATATGAGGTAGGAGTCCACATTCATTATTTTTCATGTAAATATCCAGTTGTCCTTAGCACCTCTGTGGAACTGTCTTGGCACTCTTGCCAAGAATAAATTGACCATAAATTTATGGGTTTCTTTTTGGGCACCTAATTCTATTTCAGTGGTCTGTATGTCTTCCTTATGCCAGCACCACACTGATTTGCTTAATGTAGCTTTGTAGTAAGTTTTGAAATGGGAAATTGTGAAAAAGTCTAACTTTTTTCATTTTTTTTCAAGACCATTCTGACTATTTTGGGTCCCTTGTTTTTCCATATGTATTTTAAGATCAGCTTTTCCAGCTGGGCATGGTGGCTCACGCCTGTAATCCCAGCACTTTGGGAGGCCAAGGTGGGTGGATCACTTGAGGTCTGGAGTTCGAGACCAGCCTGACCAACATGGAGAAACCCCATCTCTATTAAAAATACAAAATTAGCTGGGCATGGTGGTGCATGCCTGTAATCCCAGCCTGGGAGGCTGGGGCAGGAGAATTGCTTGAACATGGGAGGTAGAAGTTGCAGTGAGGTGAGAGTGCGCCATTGCACTCCACCCTGGGCAACAAGAGCAAAACTCTGTCTCAAAAAGAAAAAGATCAGCTTTCCATAAACATGGAATATTTTTTCATTTATTTAAGGAATATTTTTTCATTTATTTAAGTCTTCTTTAATTTATTTTTCTTTTTTTTAGAAACAGGGTCTCACTCTATTGCCCAGGCTGGAGCACAGTGGCCCAATCACAGTTCAGTGTAATCTTGAATTCCCGAACTCAAGCAATCCTCCTGCCTCAGCTTCCCAAGTAGGTAGTACTACAGATGCATGCCTCCATGCTCAGCTAATACTTAATTTTAATTTTTTGTGTAGAATTGAGGTCTTGCTGTATTACCTAGGCTGGTCTCAAACTCCTGACCTCAAGCACTTTTACTGCTTTGGACGTCCAAAGCACTGAGATTACAGGCATGTGCCACTGCACCCAGCCTCTTTAAATTGTTTTAAGATTGTTTTGTAGTTTTCAGTGTATATGGTCTTACATTTCTTTTGTTAAATTAATTACTAATATTTTATTCTTTTTATGCATTGTAAATGAAACTGTTTCTGTATTTCATTTTTTGATTATTTTTAGGGAGTGTATCAGTCTGTGTCCTGCAAGCTTGCAGAACTCATTTATTAGCTCTAGAGTTTTTTTGGTGTTTTTTTTTTGGTATGTGTGTGTGGATTCCTTGGGATTTTCTCCATACAAGACTATGAATCTGGAAAGACGTGGTTTTTAAAATTTATTTATTTATTTATTTAAATAAATAAATAATTTAAAATTTATTATCGTTTTTTTGAGACAGAGACTCACTGTCGTCCAGGCTGGAGTGCAGTGGCACAGTCACGGCTCACGGCAATCTCCGCCTCCCAGGCTCAAGCAATTCGATTCCCCTGCCTCAGCCTCCAGAGTAGCTGAGATTACAGGCGTGAACCACCATGCCTGAGTAATTTTTCATTTTTAGTAGATATGGAGTTTTGCCATGTTGCCTAGGCTGGTCTCAAACTCCCAGGTTCAGCCTATCTACTCGCCTTGACCTCCCAAAGTGCTGGGATTACAGGTGTGAGCCACCACACCCGACCATTGTTGAGTGTTTTTAATTATAAAAATGTGTTGGATTTCTCGTTCAATGCTTTTTTTTTTTTTTTGCACCTTATTGAGTTGATCATGTGATTTTATCCTTTATAAAATTTGTTATTCTTAGACTTACTGTATTAGTTGGTGTACAGAGAGAGGAGATATTCGATAATGTGTCCTCAGTTGATAGAAGGAGAAACAAAGTCATTAAATGTTATCTCTTATAATATGATTAATATTTGAGAAACTCATACAATATGAAAAGCTATTCTATTCAGACGTGCATAATAATGTAGCCTATTTCTATTCTGGATTGGTTAGTGTATATCAGGTCATCTCATAGTTTGGGGTTCTTCTGGGTCTTGCTTTTCTCAAAACACTTTTTTTTCTTTTGCTCTATTTATACCAAATCACTTTGTTTTTTGAGTTGGAATCTCACTCTGTCGCCCAGGCTGGAGTGCAGTGGTGCAATCTCAGCTCACTGCAACCTCCACCTCCCAGGTTCAAGCGATTCTCCTACCTGAGCCTCCCAAGTAGCTGGAATTACAGGTGCGTACCACCAAACCCGGCTAATTTTTGTATTTTTAGTAGAGATGGGGCTTCACCATGTTGGTTAGGCTGGTCTCAAACTCCTGACCTCAGGCAATCCACCCACCTCAGCCTCCCAAAGTGCTGGGATTATAGGTGTGAGCTACTGCCCCAGCCCACTTTTTAAAAGAAATTATATAGGAGACTAAAATTTAATAAAGAAACAAATCTTTACTCAGAGATATTAGTTAAACTTAAAGGGCTGAAACCAGGAGAATGGGGCTTGCTTTTCTTCTGGTTGTGCAGAGTGTCTAAATAAAGAGAACTGACAAAGGTGAAATGAAAGACTAATTAAAAGCAATTTATCATTCAAATATCTTCTCAGTGTTAAGCAAGCACATGAAGTAGGCTATAGCTTGACCCTTAACAGCTCATCAGGTAAACTCTTCAACACAGTTTTGAACACAACATAGTACATTACAGACTTTATGTTTTTGTTCTCAGAGCTAAAGAGAAACAATGGCTATATGGCATACTATGAGGATTAATTTTATATGTCTACTTGATTGGGCCGTAGGGTGCCCAATATATGGTCAAACATTATTCTATGTGAGAGTGTTTTGGATAATTTTAACATTTAAATTGGTATACTAAGTAAAGCAGATTATATTCCCTATTGTAGGTAGGCCTCATCCATTGAGTTAAACGCCTGAATAGAACAAAAAGATAGACCCTCTCCCATGTAAGAGAGAATTCTTCCTGCCTGATGGCCTTCAAAATGGGACATCAGCTGTTTTTCCTGCCTTTTCATTCAAACCATTGGCTCTTTCTGAGTCTCGAGCCTGCTGGCCTTTGGACTGGAGCTACACTATCTGCTCTCTTGATTTTCAGGCCTTCAAACCTGGACTGGAACTACATTACTGGCTCCCCTGGGTCTCTCAGATCCCAGCAGATCTTGGGAATTGCCAGCCTCCATAACTGCTGAGGCAGTTCCCTTTTTTTGAGATGGGATCTTGCTGTCACCCAGGCTGGAGTGCAGTGATACAATCATGGCTTACTGCAACTTCAAACACCTGGGCATAAGTGATGCTCCTGCATCAGCCTCCTGAGTAGCAGGGACCACAGGCACGTGCCACCATGCCCAGATAATTTTTAAAGATATTTTGTAGATACAAGGCCTCACTTTGTTGCCCAGGCTGGTCTTGAACTACTGGGCTTAAGTGATCCTTCCACCTTGCCTCCCAAGGTTCTGGGATAACAGGCATGAGCCATGGAACCCAGCCAAAAGTCAGAAGATAACTGAATGACATCTTCAAGTGCTGAAAGAAAAATTACTGACAACCTAGAATCTATACTCAGTGTAATTATCCTTCACAATTGACAATGAAATAAACATGGTTTCAGAAGAAAAAAAAAGAAAACATTTATTGTCAGAAGAACTACGCCATTAAGAAACACACCAGACAATTTTTTAGGATGAAGGAAAATAATCCTTGGTGGCTACAGAGAACTGTAGGGTAGATTAAAAAGTAAAGGAAAGGTAAATGTGTGGATAAATATAAATTAATACTGACAGTTAAGAAAAAAAAATCCTGGCCAGGCGCGGTGGCTCAAGCCTGTAATCCCAGCACTTTGGGAGGCCGAGGCGGGTGGATCATGAGGTCAAGAGATCGAGGCCATCCTGGTCAACATGGTGAAACCCCGTCTCTACTAAAAATACAAAACATTAGCTGGGCATGGTGGCTCGTGCCTGTAATCCCAGCTACTCAGGAGGCTGAGGCAGGAGAATTG
>NW_016107398.1:5600532-5612758 GCF_001604975.1 Cebus imitator | reverse complement strand
AATTTATAATATATGAAAAAGTAAAATAACAATAGTACAAGGGCAAGAAATGGTAAATGGAGTTACACTATCGTTGTTTTATTTGGGGGATATCACAAAAGTATTAAAGTAGAATGTAATAGGCCAGGTGCAGTAGCTCACATCTGTAATCGCAGTACTTTGGGAGGCTGAGGTGGGCAGATCACTTGAGGTCAAGAGTTCAAGATCAACCTTGCCAACATGATGAAACCCCGCATCTACTAAAAATACAAAAATTAGCCAGATGTGGTGGCACATGCTTATAATCCCAGCTACTCAGGAGGCTGAGGCATGAGAATTGCTTGAACCTGGGAGTTGGAGGTTGCAGTGAGCTGAAATCACACCACCACACTCTAGCCTGGGCAACAGAGTGAGACTCTGTCTCAAAAAATAAAAAAGTAATAATAAAGTAGAATGTAATAAATCAAATATGCATTATGTAACCACAATCCAGCTTAACAACCAAACAATAAAAGATATTAAAAACAACATGGAAGAAAAATGAAATAAAAAACTTTATTAGTGCAACTCTGAGCACAGTGGCTCATGCTTGTAATCCCAGCACTTTGGGAGGCTAAGGGACGTGGACCACTTGAGGTCAGGAGTTCCAGACAAGCCTGGCCAACATGGTAAGACCCCATGTCTACTAGAAATACCCAAGCAAAGTGAAGCATGCCTGTAATCTGAGCTACTCGGGAGACTGAGACATGAGGATCACTTGAACCTGGGAGGCAGAGGTTGCAGAGAGCCGCGACCGCACAACTGCACTCCAGCCTGGGCAACAGAGTGGACTCCTCTCAACAAACAAACAAACAAAAACTTTATTAATCCAAATTAAAGTGGTAGAGTAGTAGTAAAGGAACAGAGAATAGATGGGAAAAACAATAAATAACAATATGGTAGATTTAAACCCAACAATTTAAATAATTACTTTAAAGATAGATGGTATTTTATAACTTCCCAATGGATTCAACTTGCCCACTGCCTAGACAGAGACAATTTCTCAAGACGGGAATTGCAACAGAGAAAGATTACTTCTTTCAGAAGATGTATGGAAACAAAAAAAAAAAAATGAGAGATTACTTCACGCAGAGCTGGCTGTGCGGGAAACCAGTTTTATTATTACTCAAATCAGTCTCCCTCAACATTCCACCTTCAGAGATTTTAAGGACAACATGGTGGGTGGGGGGAAGCCAGTGAACCAAGAGTGCTGATTGGTCAGAGATGAAATCACAGGGAATGAAATCTTCTTCTTGAGCTAAGTCAGTTCCTGGGTAAGGACCTCAAGATCAGATGAGCCAGTTTATCAATCTAGGTAGTGCCAGCTGACCCATCAAGTGCAAAAAGATCTGCAACGTATCTCAAGCACTGATCTTAGGAGCAGTTTAGTGAGGATCAGAATCTTGTAGCCTCCAGCTGCATGACTCCCAAACCATAATTTCTAGTCTTATGGCTAATGTTAGTCCTACAAAGGCAATGTAGTCTCCAGGAAAGAAGGAGGTCTGCTTTGGGACAGGGCTATTGTTTTTGTTTTAAACTATAAACTGTAAAGTAAGTTTCTTCCAAAGTTAGTTCAGCCTACTCCCAGGAATGCTAAAGGAGTTTGGAGGTTAGCAGCAAGATGGAATCAGTTAATTTAGATCTCTTTCACTGTCTCAGGCATAATTTTGCAAAGGCGGTTTCAGTGTAATCATTTCGGTACAAGACAAGATTATAAAAAAGAAAACTAATGCTAAGCATTTTCTTTTTTTTTTTTTGAGACGGAGTTTCACTCATGTTACCCAGGCTAGAGTGCAATGGCGCGATCTCGGCTCACCGCAACCTCCACCTCCTGGGTTCAGGCAATTCTCCTGCCTCAGCCTCCTGAGTAGCCGGGATTACAGGCACGCACCACCATGCCCAGCTAATTTTTTGTATTTTTAGTAGAGACGGGGTTTCACCATGTTGACCAGGATGGTCTCGATCTCTTGACCTCGTGATCCACCCGCCTCGGCCTCCAAAGTGCTGGGATTACAGGCTTGAGCCACCGAGCCCGGCAATGCTAAGCATTTTCAAGAAACATACTGTAGCCAGATGGCACCTATAGTCCCAGCTACTTGGGAGGCTGAGCCAGGAGGATAGCTTGTGACCAGTTTGAGACCAGCCTGAGCAACATAGCAAGACCCCGTCTCCAAAATTTAAAAATGTTTAAAAAGATATATACTTTATATATAAGAACACAGAAAGATGTTATTAAAAATAATATATATATGACATTTGAGTAATGCGAATATTACCCTAAAGAAACCTGCATCCATGTGGAACTGTTACCAGGAATGGGTCAGAATCTAGACCCCGAGAAAGGGTTCTTGGACCTCACACAAGAAAGAATTAGGGACAAGTCCATAAAGTGAAAGTAAGTTTACTGGGAAAGTAAAGGAATAAAGAATGGCTGCTCTATAAGGAGAGTCACGGTATGGGCTGCTCAACTGGGTATACTTATAGTTATTTCTTGATCATATGCTAAACACGGAGTGGATTATTCATGAGTTTTCTAGAAAAGGGATTCAGAACCAAGGGTTCCTCCTTTTTTTAGACTGTATAGGGTAACTACCTGACATAGCCATGGTATTTGTAAACAGTCATGGTGCCAATTGGAGTCTTTTAGCATGCTAATGTATTATAATTAGTGTATAATGAGCACTGAGGACAACCAGAGGTCACTTTTGTCACCATCCTGGTTTTGGTGAGTTTTGGCTGTCTTTACCACATTCTGTTTTATCAGCAGGATCTTTGTGATCTATATCTTGTGTTGACCTCCTATCACCCTGTGACTAAAAATGCCTATGCTCCTGGGAATGCTACCAGTAGTTCTGAGCCTTGTTTTACCCAGCCCCTATTTAAGATGGAACTGCTCTGGTTTTAATGCTTCTGATAGAACCTCCTGATTATCACAATATTGCCAGTAGTGGCAGGCAAGCTATTCACATCCAAATTTCACCTTAAAAAGAATGGCTTATTTTTGAGACAGAGTTTTGCTCTTATTGCCCAGGCTGGTGTGCAATGGCATGATCTTGGCTCACTGCAACCTCCACCTCTGGGTTCAAGCAATTCTCTTGCCTCAGCCTCCCAAGTAGCTGGGATTAGAGGCATACACCATCATGCCGGGCTCATTTTGTATTTTTAGTAGAGATGGGGTTTCTTTTCTTTTTTATTTTATTTTATTTTAATTTTAATTTTTTTTAAAGATGGGGTTTCACCATGTTGGTCAGGCTGGTCTTGAACTCCTGACCTCAGGTGATCCACCCATCTCGGCCTCCTAACGTGCTGGGATTACAGGCATGAGCCACCGTGCCTGGCCTACCATTTCTTTTTGAGACAGGGTCTTACTGTGTTGCCCAGGCTGGTCTCTAACTCCTGGGTTCAAGTGATCCACTGGCCTCAGCCTCCCAAAGTGCTGGGATTCCAGGTATGAGCCACTGCACCTGGCCCATGCCTCTATCATTTCTGATCTCTCTAGAAACACTTGGATAACTGCACAGCTCTCTTCATAAATATATTTTAGGGATATATATATTTTTTATGACTGGGCATGGTATTTGTAAGCTCTGTTTTTGGAAGATTTGGGTACAGCACAGGATTCCATTTGTCTACTTGGCTATACCCCTGGCTGAGGTACACTGTTGCCAGAAAAGAGGGTCCTAATCCAGACCCCAAGAGCAGGTTAGTGGATCTTGCACAGGAAAGAATTCAAGGGGAGTCACAGAGCACAGAGAAAAAAAGCAAGTTTATTGGAAACTACAACATTACAGAGTAGAGAATCCTCAGAAAGCAGGAGGAGGAACATGCCATCCTTGTTAGTGTCTCTATTTATAAGAAACTTACAAGAAGCTGTAATTAAATTTGGAACATGCAGATGTGCTCACTAAAGGTAGAGGCTATTGGTGTTTTAGATGACCATTAATCTTTCAACCTGAGCTCATTAACAGTATCTTTAATAAAGTGGGCTGCACATTCTTAGGACATCTGGACATTCTGCAGGATTGGTAGAAGATGTTCTGTATGGCCACAAATATTCTGTAATTATAATTGGTGGTCAGCTTGGGATGTGGCTAGTTTCAGACCACAAGCATTAACCTTATAGAGGCCTTGTGAGTGCCTACTCACTTCAAGATAGAGTCACTCTGGTCCTGTTTTACCAAACCAGAAGTCTGGTAAGCAGAGGTTCCTCTAACACCATGAGGTCAATGTCACTCAAGTTCCTGGCCAGCCAAACTCTGAAAGCAGAGTCCCAAATTAGATTTCAGGTTCCTCCAGAAATCATTGCTATGGGTGGCAAAGCAGTAGATTCCCTGAAGTCAATCTGCCACATTGTCTGGAATGTTGGGAGCTTCATTTGCCCAGCTGGCAGTGCTGATGGGGACCCCACTGGAAGCCATAGTAGCAGCTTTGAACTCTGCATAGGACTTGCTCAATGCACCATATTGGCATTGTTGGCTCTTTTTGTTATTTTAAGTTGAAATTTGAAAATTGGTTGAGTTGGTTTCATAATATTGTTACCTACCCATAGCTTACACAGAGCACATCTGGTTGAAAGAGAAAAGGCAGAGAGAAAAGCAGACTTTTTGGAGAAGTTGTTCTCAGGCACTAACAGTTTCACCCCTTATATGCATATGAGTGGACAAGAAGATTCCTCAAATATTTTCATGGTGAAGGTGAGGACAAATTTTGATTGCTTTTTGAAGAAACATGATTTTTATTCCCTTGAATTTTTTCAGGAGATAATTGGGAAATGTTCAGTAGTTTGTTGGTATTCTTCTTCTTCTTTTTTTTTTTTTTAAAATAAAGATGGGGTTTCACCATAATGGCCAGGCTGGTCTTGAACTCCTGACCTCAGGTTATCCACCCACCTTGGCCTCCCAAAGTGCTAGGATTACAGGCATGAGCCACCACACCCGGCCAGTCTTCTTAAAGGAGGATCAAGGGAAGCAGTACAGCATGGCGGACTAGAAGCATTTCTGGTTTTTTGTTTTGTTTTGTTTTCTTTGAGATGAAGTCTTGCTCTATTGCCGAGGTTGGAGTGCAGTGGAGTGATCTTGGCTCACTGCAACCTCTGCCTCCTGGGTTCAAGTGATTCTCCTGCCTCAGCCTCCCAAGTAGCTGGGATTATAGGCATCCGTCACCATGCCCAGCTAATTTTTATGTTTTCAGTAGAGACAGGGTTTCACCATGTTGTCCATGCTGGTCTCGAACTCCTAACCCTAGGCAATCCACCCGCTGCGGCCCCACAAAGTACTGTGATTACAGACATACCACTGTACCTGGCTGTGACTAACTCTTTCTATTGAGGGTCTTTTCTCCTGAAGTTTTGTGCTATTACTTTGTATTTCAAAAGCAGGGAAATAGGCCAGGCTTAGTGCCTCACACCTGTAATCCCAGCAATTTGGGAGGCCGAGGCAGGTGGATCACTAGGTCAGGAGATCGAAACCATCCTGGCTAACACAGTGAAACCCTGTCTCTACTAAAAATACAAAAAATTAGCTGGGTGTGGTGGCACACAACTGTAATCCCAGCTACTCAAGAGGCTGAGGCAGGAGAAATCACTTGAACCCAGGAGGCGGAGGTTGCAGTGAGCTGAGATTGTGCCGCTGGACCCCAGCCTGGGCAATAGCTCGAGACTCTGTCTCAAAAAAAAGAGAGAGAGAAAAATAGATGTCTCCAGATTGAATTTCAAATGGGAAGTTTAACCTGTAATATTGGCTTATTTAGGATAAGAGTGAAGCTATCCTGGCCAAGAACTTTGAGAGAGACAACACTTTTTACTCTGAAGGACCGAAAAATGAGCAGAAAATTTGGGATAAATGTCAACAAGATTTGAACTATGAAGAAAAACAAGCATCTGTGTTAGAAAGACCTCCATATTCATTCAGCTGGGAAACTAAAACTGTGCAGTCCCAATATCAGAATTTCCCTGGTCAGCTGGCTACTCTCCTGAGTGACAGCATTGTCTCCATACCAGCCACAGAGGAGGCTGTGAAAAACAGGATTCAGGAAATTGGTGCAAATGAGAAATCTTGGGAATCTGTAAGTATATAGATAGATATTAAAGTTATTCTTTCCAATTTGATTTTTTTTTTTTTGAGGCAGAGTCTCACTCTGTCGCCCAGGCTAGAGTGCAATGGCATGATCTCAGCTCACTACAACCTCTTCCTCCTGGATTCAGGTGATTCTCCTGCCTCAGCCTCCCAAGTAGTTGGGATTACAGGTGCCTGCCACCGTGACCGGCCAATTTTTTTTTGTATTTTTAGTAGAGATGGAATTTCATCATCTTGGTCAGGCTGGTCTTGAACTCCTGACTTCATGATTCACCCACCTTGGCCTCCCAAAGTGCTGGGATTACAGTCACGAGCCACAGCGCCTGGCCTAGAATTTTGACTCTCTCATGATGTAGATTTTAATATTAGTCTATTTAGGAAACTCTGTGGCTCTGAATTAGTTATAATTCTATTTTTACTATTACCGTGAAAGAAGAGAAAAGGCTGTTCATTATTATACTGGAGGTAGTCTAGCATGTTTATTAAGGGTACAGAGCCCCAGCATGAAGCCCAGCTCTGCCATTTGTCAGCTGTGTGCTCTTGGGCAGGTTACTTATCCTCTCTATGCCTCATTTTCATTTGTGAAGTGGGGGACGCTATGTAGTTCCCACCTCACAGAGTGGTTACAAAGACTAAATGGGTTAATACATGATAAATGCTTGGTTTAATATAAGTTCAATAAATATTCAAATAGTGGTATGGTAAAGATAGTGTTTACATGATAACCTAGCACTGGTCACTTCAGTCATTGCAGTAAAATTGCCAGTTTGTTTTCATTTACTGGTCAAGTCTATCATATGATTGAATAAGCAGGTTAAGTGGCTATATCTCCTCGTTTGTGTCCAAATCATTTTTGCCAGGCTGGAGTGTAGTGGCGCGATCTTGACTCACTGCAACGTCTACCTCAAGCAATCCTACTGCCTCAGCCTCCCAAGTAGCTGGGATGCAGGCACGCACCACCACACCCGGCTAATTTTTTGTATTTTTAGTAGAGACGAGATTTGACTATCTTGGCCAGGATGGTCTCCATCTCCTCTCCTCATGATCTGCCTGCCTCGGCCTCCCAAAGTGCTGGGATTACAGGCTTGAGCCACCATGCCCAGCCTGTGTCCAAATCATTTTAGTGTATTTCATGACTCCTCACCTTAAAATTCAAATGGTAATAGGTACTGTTAGCCCTCCATATCCATGGATTCCACCAAACAGGAATAAAAAATATTTGTTTAAAATATTACATCACAGCCAGGTATGGTGGCTTACATCTGTAGTCCCATCACTTTGGGAGGCCAAGGCAGGTGGATCACTTGAGGCCAGGAGTTCGAGACCAGCCTGGCCAACATGGCAAAAACTCATCTCTACTAAAAATACAAAAATGAGCTGGGCATGGTGGCATGTGCCTATTGTCCCAGTTACTCAGGAGGCTGAGACATGAGAATTGCTAAGCCCAAGAGGTGGAGGTTGCAATGAGCCAGCATCTCACCACTGCACTCTAGCCTGGGCAATAAAGCAAGACTGTCTGAAAAAAAAAATTGCATCTGTACTGAACATGTATAGACTTTCTTCCTTTTCCATTTTTTTTTTTTTTTTTTTTTTACGACGGAGTTTCGCTCTTGTTACCCAGGCTGGAGTACAATGGTGCGCTCACCGCAACCTCCGCCTCCTGGGTTCAGGCAATTCTCCTGCCTCAGCCTCCTGAGTAGCTGGGATTACAGACATGCACCACCATGCCCAGCTAATTTTTTGTATTTTTAGTAGAGACGGGATTTCACCATGTTGACCAGGATGGTCTCGATCTCTTGACCTCATGATCCACGCCTCGACCTCCCAAAGTGCTGGGATTACAGGCGTGAGCCACCGCTCCCGGCAACTTTCTTCCTTTTCATTATTCCCTAAACAACAGAGTACAACTATTTACATAGAATTTACATTATATTAGGTATTATAAAAATCTTGAGATGATTTAAAGTATACAGGAGGATGTACATAGGTTATATATAAGCACTATGCCATCTTGTCTCAAGAACTTGAATATTCATGAATTTTGGCATCTCTAGGAGGTTCTGACACCAATCTCCCAGGGACACTAAGGACACCTGTATACAGCTTAGATTCAGTGTGTTAGTGAAACCTGCTACACAGTAGCTTGTTTAGAGTTCCACATCTTTTTAATACTCTGCTCTCTTAAATTCATTATACAGCTTTATTCCTCAGTACTGATGAAAATGTCTTATTTTTATATATCAAAGCTTTCTCTTTATTTATTTTGAGATGGAGTTTTGCTCTTGTTGCCCAGGCTGGAGTGCAATGGCACGATCTCGGCTCACTGCAACCTCTGCCTCCCAGGTTCAAGTGATTCTCCTGCCTCAGCCTCCCGAGTAGCTGGGATTATAGGCATGCGCCACCATTCCAGCTAATTTTGTATTTTGTAGCAGAGACTAAAAATACAAAATGGTTTTGCCATACTGGTCAAGCCGGTCTGGAACTCCCTGCCTCAGGTGATCCACCCCCTTTTCAACCTCCCAAAGTGCTGGGATTATAGCTGTGAGCCCTATTTATTTTTTAAACCAATGTATACATGTCAAATCCTAAAATCATCTGTATTCATCTGCTTAGTTACTTAATGCCACGCTAATGTGGATATAAATAGAACTTGCACATAGTTTTGAAACTACATAGGAAGCATGGAGGCTGGGTGCAGAGACTCACGCCTGTAATCCCAGCACTTTAGGAGGCTGAGGTGGGTGGATCACCTGAGTTCAGGAGTTCCAGACCAACTTGACCAATATGGCGAAACCATTTTGTATTTTTAGTCTCTACTAAAAATACAAAAATTAACCTGGCATAGTGGCATATGCCTGTAGTCCCAGCTACTTGGGAGGCTGAGACAGGAGAATTGTTTGAACCTGGGAGTCAAAGGTTGCAGTGAGCCGACGTCGTGCCTCTGCAATCCAGCCTGGGTGACAGAGCGAAACTCTGTCTCAAAAAAATAGAAAGGGCTGGGATCGGTGGCTCATGCCTGTAATCCCAGCACTTTGGGAGGCCAAGTCGGGCATATCACCAGGTCAAGAGCTTGAGACCATCCTGGCCAAATGGTGAAAACCCGTCTCTACTAAAAATACAAAAATGAGCTGGGTGTGATGGGCACACCTATAGTCCCAGCTACTTGGGAGGCTGAGGCAGGAGAATCGCTCGAACCCAGGAGGCTGAGGTTGCAGTGAGCTGAGATCACGCCACTGCACTCCAGCCTGGGCAACAAGCAAGCAAGCAAGCAAGCATGGGGAATGAGGACGTTTTTAATGTTTTTTCCTTGCAGAGAACCAAAGGCCTTCAGCAGGAAATCCAGATGCTCACTAAACGACTAGAGCAGCTGCATCATCTTTATGAGGAAGGTGCTCAAGAATCATCCCAAGCTGAAGAAAAGTATTGGGAACAAAAAAGACCCTTGAAATGTCAAGAAAGAAAAATTTCGATCAATGACTTTTTTCAAGAGGGGTTAGACTTGGACAGGAAGAAAGTAAGAATTTCCTGAAGTATAAGCATTCCTTTGATAATGAAAATTATTGCATTTTATTTTATAAATAACTAACTTTAATGTTTGAAGCTGTTAATACTATTAATACTTTTCTTCATATTGGGAAAGGGGGGAAGTTTGCTACAAACTCTTAAAGCTTCTGATTTTATGTTATTTATTTATTTATTTTTGAGATGGAGTCTCCCTCTGTCACCAGGCTGGTGTGCAGTGGTGTGATCTCAGCTCACTGCAACCTCAGCCTCCTGGGTTCGAGCGATTCTCCTGCCTCAGCCTCCCAAGTAGCTGGGACTACAGGTGTGCCCATCACACCCAGCTCATTTTTGTATTTTTAGTAGAGACAGGTTTTCACCATTTGGCCAGGATGGTCTCAAGCTCTTGACCTGGTGATATGCCCGACTTGGCCTCCCAAATCAGGGCTGAGATTACAGATGTGAGCCACCACGCCCTGCCTTCATTTAGTCTTTTGACTCATTCATTCATTTATTCATCTAATATTTATTGAGCACTCAGTTTTCTTTTCTTTTCTTTTCTTTTTTTTTTTTTTTTTTTTTTTTTTTTTTTTTTTTTTTTTTTTTTTTTGAGATGGAGGTTCATTTTTGTTGCCTAAGCTGGAGTGCAGTGGCATGATCTTGGCTCACTGCAACCTCCGCCTCCTAGGTTCAAATGATTCTCCAGCCTTAGCCTCCTGAATAGCTGGGATTATAGGCACCACACCCAACTAATATTTGTATTTTTAGTAGAGATGCAGTTTCACCGTGTTGGCTAGGCTTGTCTAAACTCCTGACCTCAGGTGATCCACCCACCTTAGCTTCCCAAAGTGCTGGGATTACAGGTATAAGCCACCGTGCCCAGCCCAGTAGTTTTCTTTACTAGAGTTCTTGGGTTTTCTGGATTTCACTGTATATTGTTAAGTTGTTTCCTAGGAAATAGTGTATTTTTAAATTTTCTTTTATTTATTTATAAATAATTTGATTTTAAAGGTGGAACACTTTGGACTAGCTCATGGGAGAACTGCCTTTTTCTTTTTCTTGAGACAGTCTTACTCTGTTTCCCAGGCTGGAATGCAGTGTTACCATCATGGTACACTGCAGCCTCAACCTTCTGAGGCTCAAATGATCCTCTTGCCTCAGCCTTCTGAGTAGCTAGAACCATGCCACTATGTTGAGCTAATTTTTGTAGTTTTTTAGAGACAGGGTCTTTCCATGTTGCCCAGGCTGGTCTCGAACTCTGTGTGCCTCAAATGATCTGCCCATCTCTGCCTCCCAAAGTGCTGGAATTACAGCCTGTATTTCTTTTAGATTTTCAATTTATTACCACTAAGTTACAAAATGTTCTCTTAGAATTATTTTCATCTTTGCATTCTGAATGCATTATCTATACATATCTATACATTCTGGATATTCCTCCTATCTAATATTGTGTATTTTCACTCTCTCTTTCCTATTTAACCAAGCTTGCCTGAGTCATCTGTGTTATCTTTCCAAAGAACCAGTGGTTCTTTTCGAGACAGCGTTTTGCTCTACCTGTTGTCCAGGCTGGAGTGCAGTGGCATGATTACGGCTCACTGAAGCCTCAACCTTCAGGGCTCAAGTGATCCTCCTGTCTCAGCCTCCCAGATAGCTGGAACTACAGGCGTATGCCTCTACGCCTGGCTAGTTTTTTGAAGTTTTTGTAGAGATGGGATTTTACCATGTTGCCTGGGCTGGTCTCAACTGCTGAGCTCAAGCGATTCTCCCACCTCAGCCTCCCAAAGTGCTAGTATTACAGGCATAGCCACCATGCCTGACCAGTTCTTTTTTTTTTTAATATACATTTTATGGCCGGGCACGGTGGCTCATGCCTGTAATCCCAGCACTTTGGGAAGTCGAGATGAGTGGATCACTTGAGATCAGGAATTCAAGATCAGCCTGACCAACATCGTGAAACCCCATTTCTACTAAAACTACAAATGTTAGCCAGGCAAGGTGGTGTGCACCTTGAATCCCAGCTACTTGGAAGGCCGAGGCAAGAGAATCAGACTGGGGAGGTTGAGGTTGCAGTAAGCCGAGATTGTGCCACTGTGCTCCAGCCTGGGCAACAGAGCAAGACTCTGTCTCAAAAATAAATAAATAAATATACATTTTACTAATTTTTTTTTGTTTATATATAATGAGTATATATAGTATCTTTATTAAATCTGCACCCTACTTTGTCTTTTCCCTTCTTAAGTTAATGTGCTTTTTAAAATTTTTTTTAAGATGAGGTTTCACCATGATGGCCAGGCTGGTCTTGAACTCCTGACCTCACGTGATCCACCCACCTCGGCCTCCCAAAGTGCTAGGATTACAGGCATGAGCCACCGTGCCCGGCTGGTTAACGTGCTTTTTTTGGTCTTTTGTTTTTAAATCAGAAAAGGAGTAAGTACTATTTTTTTTTTTGAGACAGAGTTTCGCTCTTGTTGCCCAGGCTGGAGTGCAATGGCGCGATCTCGGCTCACCGCAACTTCCGCCTCCTGCGCTCAGGCAATTCTCCTGCCTCAGCCTCCTGAGTAGCTGGGATTACAGGCATGCACCACCATGCCCAGCTAATTTTTTGTAGTTTTAGTAGAGACGGGGTTTCACCA
>NW_016107398.1:5598680-5600107 GCF_001604975.1 Cebus imitator | reverse complement strand
GGTCTTGAGCACCTAACCTCGTGATCCACCTGCCTCGGCCTCCCAAAGTACTGGGATTACAGGCATGAGCCACCAGGCCTGGCCTAGAATTTTTTTAATCCTTTACACACACACACACACACACACACACACACACACACACACTCTCTTACTTTTCAAAATCAAATATACCAAGAGTCTTTTATTGAAAAGGAGCAGCCTTCTTCTGTACCTCTCTTATTTCCCAGACAGAATTCTTTTTAACTGTTTTAGCTGTTGTGTCTGGTAGTAACTTCCATTTTCCTAATTTTAAACAACCTTATCTCAAGTTTTCTATATTAGACATGTTGTTGATTTATTGTTATATTACAGATAAAGTTTCATCTTTTACATCACTTTCCTACCAGCTCCTTTCATCTTCCGAAAATGGTTAATTTAATATTTTAAGCTAAATCCATAATCAGCATTTAATTTACCGTTATAGTAAATGGATACAAAAGCGTGAAGTACTATATTTTTGGTACATTTTCTTTCTTATATTGCATTTTATTTTTCCTACAGTTAATCCCTTCCTTATATTTTCATACGTTTAATTTTCAGTATTCATTTATTAAGGTTTTTTTTTTCTGCTCAAATCTGTATCAGATGATTCTTTAGTATGTAAAAATCTCCCATTTTTTTCTCTCCCAAAGTCCTTCATTCCCTCGCTTCAGTCTGGATTTTGCTCTGTGAGCCTGGGCACGGCTTTGATCCTGTGACTTTCCTTCTCTAATCTCCTGGTTTGGTTTCATTGTTTGCTGAGTCACATTTCTTCCTCTTTTTTGGTGTCCTTTCTTATTTTGCTGGAACACATCCTCCAATGGCTTCCTAAGACATGGTGCCTTGGAGAGTGACATTTTTTGGTGGTGTTGTGTGAATAACAAGTCTTTTTTTGAATCATCATACTCAATTGATAGCTGGGTTTAGACTTTATTTTCACATGCAGACTCTATTGTCTTCTAGTCTCTAGGGTTGTTATTGAGAAGGATGGTACCATTCTGATTCTTCTTCCTTCATATGTTGTTTTATTTCTTTTAACGGATTAAAACATTTATCATAACTTTTTTGTAATAATATTTGAGGTAACTAATTTTTTTCTCATAGTAAAATTAATTCAGCTGGACATAGTGGCTCACATCCGTAATTCCAGTACTTAGGGAAGCTAAGGCAGGTGCATAGCTGGCGCCTAGGAATTTGAGATCAGCCTGGACAACATGGCGACATCCCATCTCTACAAAAAATTCAAGAACTAGCCAGGCATGATGCACACCTGTAGTCACAGCTACTGAGAAGGCTGAGGTGGGAGGATGGCTTGGACATGGGAGATCAAGGCTGCAGTGTGCCGTGATTGCATCACTGCACTCCAGCCTGGGTGACAGAGTGAGACCCTGTCCCAAAAAAAAAAAAAA
>NW_016107398.1:5581805-5598215 GCF_001604975.1 Cebus imitator | reverse complement strand
TTTTTTAAAGATGGGGTTTCACCATGTTGGTCAGGCTGGTCTTGAACTCCCAACCTCAGGTGATCCGCCCACCTTGGCCTCCAAAGTGCTTGGATTACAGGTGTGAGCCACCACACCCAGCCAATCCTGCTTTTTTCATTAACTATATCATTATCATTTTTTCTTAATAAATATTTTTGAAAATTTCTAGGGAATAATCTTATCATACATAATTTTTCTTTTTTGACATTTGCATTGTTTCAGTTTTTTCTGTTATAAATAATGTTGTAAAGAATATCTTTGTGTCCTGAAGTTATCTAGGGAAAAAAGTAAAAAAAAAAAAAAGACTAGCTTTGTGACCAGGTGCAGTGGCTCATGCCTGTAATCTCAGCACTTTGGGAGGCCGAGGTGGGTGGATCATCTGAGGTCAGGAGTTGGAGACCAGCCTGGTGAACATGGTAGAACACTGTCTCTACTAAAAATACAAAAATTAGCGGGGTGTGGTGCTGAGCACCTGTAATTCTAGGTACTTGGGAGGCTGAGGCTGAGGAATCACTTGAATCTGGGAGGCGGAGGTTGCTGTGAGCCATGGTTGTGCCATTGCACTCCAGCCTGGGCCACAAGAGCAAAACTCCCTCTCAAAAAAAAAAGAACATCTGAATATCTTTGTGGCTGGGTGCAGTGGCCCACGCCTGTAATACAGCACTTTGGGTGGGCAAGGCGGGGAGATCACTTGAGCCCACGAGTTTGAGAAAAAAAAAAAAAACAACAAAACACAGCTGGGTGTACACACCCTGTAGTCCCAGATACTCCAGAGGTTGAGGTGGGAGGATCTCTTGAGTCTGGGAGGTTGAGACTGCCCTGAGCTGTGATCATGCCACTGAATTCCAGCATGGGCGACAGAGCAAGACCCTAACTTAAAAAATAAATTTAAAAATCTTTGTGTGTGAATCTTTATCCACATATTTGGTTCTTTCTTTTCTTTTTGGTGCCGTGACTCGGATCCGAACTGAGGTTGCTGCAGGTACAACTTGATTATTTCTTTATAATACATTCCTAGAAAAGTTGAACTAATCTATGCTACTGCTTGGTGCTTATAAAATCTATTTAATTGTACCCTTAGTAGTTCTGAGTCATCACTTTTATTGTCATATTTTATTTTCCTGATTATTTTAATAATGCATAAAATATTTTATAATAATTTGCATAAAATAATGCATAAAAATAATTTACTTATGGAAGTATTGTTAAGCCTGCAGTGTGTTAGTCTGGAGTGGATGTGGTATTATGCTAGTATAGAATAACATCTTAAAACACAAATTTTTATTTCAATACTGTTGATTTCTGCAAAGGAACACTCAGGGACTAAGCATTCCCAGATAGACAAGCATAAGAAGTTCAAAAAGCTAGAGAAAGACAACATGCAACAAATGTTATTGAATATTCAGCAGAATTTGCAGATTGCTACAATGCAAAGATTGGAGAAGAAAATTCAGAAACTTCAGAAGCAGCTCAGTGATCTGAAATTGTCAAATAAAAATATGAAAACCCAGCTGACAAGAGTAAATGTCCTTAAAGTAAGTAAAGGAAGAGAGGCTTTCAGAAATTCACTTAAGCTTTGGTCTTTTACCATATTAGCAGCATGCTTTTCATTGCAGTTAAAAAAATAAAATTATTTTATGTACATATAAAAGAATATATATAATATTAAAGCGTATAGAATAAAATTGGAATCCACCACTGATTTTAAGAAACAAATATTACCAATACAATTGAAACCCCCATATATCCATATATCCTCCTCCTTATTCCTCAATGATAATGGGTATTCCAAGTCTTATGATTACAAATCCCTTGTTTTTTGTTTTATTATTATTATTCTTTTTGAGATGGAGTCTCCCTCTGTCACCTAGACTGGAGTGCTGTGGCGCAATGTTGGCTCACTGCAACCTCTGCCCTCCGGGTTCAAGCAATCCTCCCACCTCAGCCTCCTGAGTAGCTGGGACTACAGGTGCACACCACCATGCTCAGCTAATTTTTGTATTTTTAGTAGACACAGGGTTTCACCATGTTGACCAGACTGGTCTCGAACTCCCGAACTCAAGTGATCTGCCTGCCTCAGACTCCCAAAGTACTGAGGCATGAGCCACCACACCCAGCCCATTTTTTATTGTAGTTTTACTGGTGTCTCTTATTGGGGTAATAGTTAAAAGTTGTAGTCATTTTAGGGGCTCTTGTTTGGACCTTCTCCCTATCAAGCTTCAGTTATACTATTTCAAAAAGTATGCCCTAAGCCAAACAGGCACTAAATAACCGATCAACTGATACAGCAGTTTATCAGCAATATTTCTCTTACTGAAATGCCAATTATGTTCTGTATTTCTGTACTTAATTAATGTAGGGCTTTAAGACCATTGAGGATAGGATGCAGAAAATATGTTAAAACTCTTTAAATCCCAAGTGGCCAGTTAATAAAAGTGCTAAGTAATAGTTATTGATGAGCACGATGGTGAAGAAATGTCCTCTTAATTCAGAAGCTGTGGAATGTTTTGCTTTTCCATATAGCTCTCTCTTCATAAAAAAAATAAAGAAAAAGAAGCATGAGTTACCATAACTGTTATTTAGAAGAGATCTAATCATAGTTATCTCCTTCCTTTTCCCCATCTTATACACTGTCACAGGACAAAACAATTGAAAAGCTCAGGCAATCCTTAGCAAATGTTGAAACAATGAAAGAGAAGGCAGTTGTGAAAACAGAAAACTTGAAAACTACATTAGACTCTACAGAGCAAGAGGCAAGATCAGACAAAGAGAAGACCCAGCAGATGTTAGATGCTGTCACTTCTGAGCCTCCTACAGCAAAGAGCACACCTGAAGAAATATCAGGACAAGAACAAGAGGTTTTTTTAAAATAATAAAATTAATTTAGTTAAAGTGATAAACACCACCCCTACTTAGACTGTAACTAACTTAGAAAAAAGGGAATATCGGCTTATGGAATCAAAAATGAGTTAAACTTTGACTCCAAGAGAGTGGAGCTGTACCTGGACTCCAGGATTAG
This sequence comes from Cebus imitator, assembly GCF_001604975.1. Classification (NCBI taxonomy): domain Eukaryota; kingdom Metazoa; phylum Chordata; class Mammalia; order Primates; family Cebidae; genus Cebus; species Cebus imitator. Next base: position 5,595,175 of record NW_016107398.1, on the reverse strand, counting down.
CACCTGGAACCTACAAGCCCTTTCTCACAGTTACTTCTTGGCATCTATGTGTCAGCTCATCTGTCTGACTACGGGTTGGTTTTCTCCATGACAGGAAACATGGCCACTGACAACCATGGAGTTTTATATGTTGTTCCTGTGACAGGAGAGAGAATCCTAAGAAAGGGTCTAATTGGCCCAGTTTAGGTCAAGTGCTTATCCCTGCTAAACCCACAGTGGCTAGGGATGGGATATATGATTATTTTATATACTCTGACTAACCAGTGACCAGGAGGGTATAGGTCTATGAGATCATGTGTCATCATGTGAAACTCAGAGGAAACCTTGTATGTTACTTTCTGTGTCACTGTCTATCAAAATAGAGTAGTGCTTCTAAACTTACTTAGATTTTCACTATGCTTGTAAATATTTTGAGAGAATTTTTAAAAGGCTAACTGATCATTTGGGGAAATTTTAGTTATTATATGTCACATCTCCATATATTAGTTGCTTAGGAAACTTATACCTTAAGATATGCTTAAAACATTAAGTATGATATTAGCATTTTCTCTTTTTTCTTTCTTTAACTTCTGAATGTTCAGTTTCTTGATTGTTTCTATTTCTTTTATTTTTTGAGACAGAGTTTTATTCTGTCACCCATTCTGGAGTGCAGTAGCATGCTTATGGCTCACTACAGCCAAAACGTCCTGAGCTAAAGCAATCCTCTCATCTCAGCCTTCCAAATAGCTGGGGCTACATGTGTGCCACCACCACACCTGACTAATTTTTGTATGTTTTGTAGAGATAGGGTTTCACCATGTTGCCCAGGCTGGTCTCAAACTCTTGCGCTCAAGCAATTCTCCTGTCTTGGCTTCCCAAAGTGCTGGGATTACAGGTATGAGCCACTGTGTCCAGCCCCTTATTTTATTTTCAGTCAAATCTGTTTTCCTTTGGTTACCTTGTAGTTCACTCTTCACTTTTTAGATGATTCTGTGTTTTCTTGCCTGAGTTCAAGTCTCACATCTAGATATCATCTTTTTTCTTTCTTTCTTTCTTTCTTTTAGAGACGGGGTTTCACTATGTTGGCCAGGTTGGTCTCGAACTCCGGACCTCAGGCAATCCGCCCACTTGGCATCCCAAAATGCTGGGATTATAGCCATAACCCACCACACCCAGCCTTACATCTAGATATCTTGGATATCTTTTTGTTTATTTCTATTCTGAATTATTACATTTCTGATTCAAAATAAAGTCCCCCCCCCACCATTTTTGCAAATCCTTTTAAAATTTGTATATAATTTTTTTCAGGGTGTTGTGTCAAATATATGTTCTGTGTTTCATAGCTGTCTTTTTTTTTTTTTTTTTTGAGATGGATTTTTGCTGTTATCGCCCAGGCTGGAGTGCAGTGGTGCGATCTCTGCTCACTGCAACCTCCGCCTTCCGGGTTCAAGCAATTCTCCTGCCTCAGCCTCCTGAGTAGCTGGGACTACACGCACCTGCCACTGTGCCTGGCTAATTTTTGTATTTTTTTAGTACAGACAGGATTTCACCATGTTGGCCAGGATGGTCTCAATCTCTTGACCTTGTGATCCGCCTGCCTCGGCCTCTCTAGGTGCTGGGATTGCAGGCATGAGCCACTGCGCCCAGCTTCTATTTTCTTCTTAAAGTAATTTTATATGAATATAATTTGCCATTTATCTGTATTCACTTTGAAGTTCCTTGAATTCTCTGGTCTTCAGACGTTTCTACTTTAGAGTAACTGGAGGCAGGACTAATTCACTAGGTTCCTTAGCTCAATACCACCGGCTTCTGTTGGCACAGTGAGTGCAGTTTCTAAAGTTTACTAGATCAAGCCTTTTATTTTGTGAATGAGGGTTTATGTGATGTCTGATTCTTTTCTCTTTTATTTATTTATTTTTTTAATAAAGACGGGGTTTCACCATGTTGGTCAGGCTGGTCTTGAACTCCTGATCTCAGTTGATCTGCCCACCTTGTCCTCCAAAGTGCTTGGATTACAGGCGTGAGCCACCACGTCTGGCCGTGATGTCTGATTCTGTAATACTCTCATTTGTATAAACTTCTTAATTTCCAGCCAGGCGCGGTGGCTCACGCCTGTAATCCCAGCACCTAGGGAGGCCGAGGCAGGCAGATCACAAGGTCAAGAGATCGAGGCCATCCTGGCCAACATGGTGAAATCCCATCTGTACTAAAAAAATACAAATACAGCATTTGAATTCATGAGATTGGATGAGATCCCACCAAAGGAATAGGTTTAGGTGGAGATGACCTAGGACTGATGCCTAGGACACTGCAGTGTTTAGAATTCAAGGAGATGGGCCAGGTGTGGTGGCTCACACCTATCATCCCAGCACTTTGGGAGGCTGAGGTGGGTGGATCACCTGAGGTCAGGAGCCCAAGACCAGTCTGGCCATCATGGTGAAACCCCATCTTTAAACAAAAGAAAAAAGAAAAAAAAAAAAACTTCTTAATTTCCACTGTTTGCTTTTTTCTTTTCCTTTATTACCAAGCTTCCAAGGAACACCTCACCCAACTACCACCCTCTCCCCTCAGCAACCTTGCCCTCTGCAACTGCCATTTTTGGTCTCATGTGCTTCCAAGCCCCTTGCTTTTCCTTCCCCATTTGTCAGTGTTCTGATGCACCAGATCTCAGATTTGTTCTCGGTATTTCACCATTTATGAACTGTCTTGTTTCTGGGGGAAATATGTCTGCGTTCTACACCAGTGAAAATTAGCTGCACCTTCCTCTGTAGCTGCCTCTGCTGGTTTAGAATATTTATTTTCCCACTTGAAGTTTGTGCTATTCTCTAGGTTTGCTTTAGGCATAATTTACAGGTAGTTTCTATTTAATCTCAATGTTGATCACTATGGTTTTTGGAGGATGGGTAGAGAAATGTGTATTTAGGGGACTGGTATTATCATTCAGCAAATCAGAAGTCCAAAAAGTAATTACCTTATGGATGAAAAATAACAAAATAAGCAGCAATAAAATTAAGTTTACAAAAGTGTAGAATGTTACAGCTCTTTTAGAATTTGTCTAGCAGGCTTTCTGGTTTTTGCTGGAAAGTCTCTCTTAAAAAAAAAAAGTGTAAAAACAAGAAAAAAATTTAAATGCAAAGGAAATTTTAAATAGAGTTATTGTAATAGAAGACATCAGTTCCTAGCTTAAATATACTGTTTGAAAGTAGAATATATTACATTTAATAATGTTTAATAAGACTAAATTTCTAATACCAATTCTTTGTATGTAATAAGTGGGTGACCCAAATTAATAATATATCTTGATTTCTGTGATGGTTCTTTGTAGCTCAGCAACTTTCGAGAAACTATTATGAAGATGTTGGGATTTGACATAAAAACAGCAGACAAGGAAATCATCAATCAGCTAAAGCTTATTATACAAGTTTATGAAATATCTGACAAATCAAAGATTGCTTCTGATTGTGAGACTGGAAAGGTTAATTAATAAAGGCACTCTGCCTCTTCATTGCTGCCAAGAACTCAGCAGATATGGATATTTCCTCCAGCATCTTGGATATAGCTAAATTGTGAATAAAATGCAGTGGAAATTTTTCACATAAATCTGTTCTTTCCTATGTTTGGCATTTAACTTTTAAAAATAATCTTATTGCCGGGCGCGGTGGCTCAAGCCTGTAATCCCAGCACTTTGGGAGGCTGAGGCGGGTGGATCATGAGGTCAAGAGATCGAGACCATCCTGGTCAACACGGTGAAACCCCCATCTCTACTAAAAATATAAAAAATGAGCTGGGCATGGTGGCGCATGCCTGTAATCCCAGCTACTCAGGAGGCTGAGGCAGGAGAATTGCCTGAACCCAGGAGGCGGAGGTTGCGGTGAGCCGAGATTGCGCCATTGCACTCCAGCCTGGGTAACAAGAGTGAAACTCCGTCCCCAAAAAATAAAAAATAAAAATAAAAAAATAGAAAAATAGTCTTATTCTATACATTACTTATGATTTAGTCTGGATCATTTCTTGTAATAATTACCTAATTACATTTTTATTAACTGTCTTTTTTTTAAATTTAGAATTCAAACATACTCCAAGTTTTTTTTTTTTTTTTTTTTTTAAATAGAGACGGGGTTTCACCACCGTGTTAGCCAGGATGGTCTCCATCTCCTGACCTCATGATCCACCCACCTCAGCTTCCCAAAGTGCTGGAATTACATGTGTGAGCCACTGTGCCTGGCCATTTTTTTTTAACTGTATTTTAAGCAATATATGGATCAGAAACTTGTGTTCTTACTTAGAATATTTATATCCATACTTAACAGTCTGTTTCTAGAATTTTTTCGATATTCTATCCCCCTTAGCAATCCAGGTAAAGTTATTTTCTAAAATTTGAATCTATCTTATCTATTTGATTAACTGAGAGTATTAAAATCAGGTATGAAATGTTGAGGAGTGGGAAGGTCATTGAGAATTCTTGTAAATGTGCAATAGTCTGTAGTATGTTTTTTTATTTTTCTAGTATTTAATAGTGTCTGCCAGTGTTTGCCAGTGATAGGCTGATCTCTAAGTTAATGAGCTACTTTTCAAAAAGATAAGCTTCCTAGTTTATTTAATTAAAAATAGGGGCTGGGTGTGATGGCTCACACCTGTAATTCCAGCACTTTGGGAAGCCGAGGCAGGCAGATCACTTGAGGTCAGGAGTTGGAGACCAGTCTGGCCAACATGGTGAAACCCCCATCTCTACCAAAAAATACAAAAATTAGCCGGGCATGGTGGCAAGCGCCTGTAATCTCAGCTACTTGAGAGGCTGAGGAAGGAGAATTTCTTGAACCTGGGAGGTGGAGGTTGCAGTGAGCCGAGATCGCGCCACTGCATTCCAGCCTGGGTGACAGAGTGAGACGTCATCTCAAAAATAAATAAATAAAATTTAAAAAAAATGTAAACTGCTCACCTTCTGAGGTAGTTTTAATGTACCCAATATGTCCTCTGTGAGAACAAGTCAGAATCTGGACTGGCCTGTGGGACTCAATGCCTGTTTTAGAGAGCTCTTCAGCATGGGAGGGGTGAGATTTCATTGGACCTTACAGAAGTAACATTTTGGAACAGAATAATTATCTTGAATATTCATTCAAGGGATAAATGAGAATCATTTTCCAAATGGCCACAGCCATGATTCCCAAACCGTGTGCCAACGCACACTGGTGCACTGTAGGGATCTCAGCATGCCATGGAATATTTTGATTTTAAAGGGAAACACTATAATATTTCACGTCAGGAAGGTACATGAATACTAGCTTCAACATTAGATGATCTTTCATTGTTTTTGATGACATATCTTTGTGATAGAAACTGCCCAGGGATTCTCAGGATTTATAAATTTGTTGCTATGTGAACCTCAGCTGTTAGTGGTATCACTACCAAAGAAGCTGTCCTGCAAACTTGGAGGAGGCTCTTTTTTTTTTTTTTTTTTTTTTTTTTTTGAGACAGAGTTTCGCTCTTGTTACCCAGGCTGGAGTGCAATGGCGCGATCTCGGCTCACCGCAACCTCCGCCTCCTGGGTTCAGGCAATTCTCCTGCCTCAGCCTCTCGAGTAGCTGGGATTACAGGCACGCACCACCATGCCCAGCTAATTTTTTGTATTTTTAGTAGAGATGGGGTTTCACCATGTTGACCAGGATGGTCTCGATCTCTTGACCTTGTGATCCACCCGCCTCAGCCTCCCAAAGTGCTGGGATTACAGGCGTGAGCCACCGCGCCCGGCCGGAGGAGGCTTTTTCCCCAGACTCCAGGATCCCTGGCTGCAATGTTACCCTTCTTCTTAATATCACCAGCTGAACAAAAGAAGAAAGATGAAGGACACTGTGCCCAGAGCCTCCTCTTGCAGCCCCAGCCTGCTGAAGCTGTATTTATTCAGAATTTCCACCTTTTTATTCAGAATTTCCCCAGAGCCACGGCCCAAGGATCATCTGCCTGCTGCAGCCTCAGCACACAGGAGCCTGGCCATGAACCAAGCAGACCCTCCCCTCCTAGGACACCCTTCTCTCAGGAAATGTAGGCACTACCAGCTCCTACGGCCAAACTCTCCATGAAGGCCAAGGTGTTAAGGTGGGCCAGTTTCTGAAAGAGCCACTTTCTGAGCATATTAAAGAAAAATCTCTTGTAAAAACAAAGAGGGCTTAGTGTAAATGCTCCATTATGAATTGTGTTAGAAGGAACTGATTGTTCAACCATGGGACAGTACAAAACGTCAGCTGTTAACTCAGAAAACGGGAGATCCTTCAAGCACCTGGAACACTCTTTTCTAGAAAAGCTTTTAATCAAGTGGCCAAATCACTGCCACACTCTTCTTTAATGATAAGTATTGGATTTAGATTTAAGGCTTTAGATAATTCTCAACCTTCAAGATGCAATGAAATGATCTAATTAAGGAAATATTTTCCTAGTTCTATCCAGAGATTCCAGTTCAGTTTGTGGTATGGGGCTGAAGTATGGATATTTTTTCAAAGCTCCTTAAGTATATAAATTGATAAAATTACTTTGGAAAACTGGCAGTGTGTGAGATTTCTGTTGCTGCTATAACAAATTATCACAAATGTTGTGGCTAAAACAATAAAAATTTATTATCTTACAGTTGTAGAGGTCCCAATAGGCTAAAATTAAAGTGTCAACAGAGAGTGTTCCTTCTGGAAAGGGGAAGATCCATTTCTTTGCCTTTTCCAACTTCTAGAGGTTGCTCACATTCTTGGCTCATTGCCTCCTTCCACCATCTTTAAAACCAGTAGGAATTGATCAGTCCTGTGTAGTCTTTCTCACAGCTACTATTCTCTGGTTGTCTGGTTCTACTATTTCTCTGATTCTCCTTCTCTGGCCTCCCTCTTCCCCATTGTTAAGGGACCTTGTGATTAACTTGGGCCCACCTGGACAATCTAGAATGCTCTCCCTATGTTAAGGCCACCTCTTAGCAACCTCTGTAAACTTAATTCCCTTTTGCTATGTAGCCTAATATGCTTAGGTTCCAGGGATTAGGACAAGGACATTTTGGAGGAGCCATTATTCTGCCTGCTGTAGTTAGCATCTACTAAAATTGAATACATGCATGCCTTATGAAGGTACAGTTCCACTTCTACATATATAACAGAAATATGTATACAAGACATTTACAAGATTACTCACGATGACATTGTTCATAATTGCCCCAAACTAGAAAGTCCCCAGATAAACAATGGTAGTGTAAGTATGGCAATCAGATCCATTATTCAAGCATTGGATCTCCTTTGGGGTTGGACAGGGAGAGATCAACTGGAATGCTGAATTTTCTCAGGAACCAAACTAGAAAGTAACTCTAGGACCAGGACTGAGAGATGGCAAATAGGGGAGAGCATGGAGTTCCACTAAGCAAATGGTAATACACTAATATAGTGGGGAAAGCAATGGGCTCGTAAGGAGAACTTGGTTCTTGTTGAACATCTGTCACTAACCAGTCTTTTTTCTTTTTTTTTGAAACAGAGTTTCGCTCTGTCGCCCAGGTTGGGGTGCAGTGTCACAATCTAGGCTCACTGCAACCTCCTCTTCATGGGTTCAAGCGATTCTCCTGCCTCAGCCTCCCAAGTAGCTGGGATTACAGGCATGCGCCACCACACCGAGCTAATTTTACATTTTTAGTAGAGACTAGGTTTCTCCATGTTGGTCAGGTTGATCTTGAACTCCTGACCTCAGATGATCCACCTGCCTGGGCCTCCCAAAGTACTAACCAGTCTTGCAACCCGTGATCAAGTCTTGTCGTCTCACTAAACTCAAATTTTCTTTTCTTTTCTTTTTTGAGACAGACTTTGCTTCTTCGTCCAAGCTGGAGTGCAATGGCATGATCTCGGCTCACTGCAACGTCCGCCTCCCGAGTTCAAGCAATTCTCCTGCCTCAGCCTCCCAAGTAGCTGGGATTACAGGCACCCGCCACCATGCCCAGCTAAAACTCGAATTTTCTTTATCTTCATACAAGAGAGAAATCATGGCCTGGACTTCTGAATCATGGGGTTTCAGGCAGCCACAAACAAGTAGGCTGGCAGAAATGTTTTTTGGTCAAATAAAGGAGTCTGTCACCCCAGAACAGGAACCAATCGGCACAGCCACAGGAACACTATGCCTAGGGCCCCATTCCTCAGCTGCAAGGTACCTGTCTTCAGGTGTGGCAGGCTCAAATCAGCCACCTTGTTCCCCGCCTGTCCCGTTGGGCCCCTCCCCTACATGTTTCCGCTTCCATAAAGAGGGACCATTGGGACCTACACATCATACTTCAAGCCCCCTCCTGTGGTCCAACATTCCCTAGGGGCAGGAGCAACTGTTTACAGGGAGACCACTTTTCTGTGCAGGATTCCTTCTCATGAATCCCCTTCTATTGAATCCTACTTTTCTACACAGCCAAAGTGGAAGTGCGCGTTCCACTGCATCGGTGTGCTTAAAACACTTTAAGAGCCCGCGCTAACGCGCCTGCGCCCCTCTGAATAGGGCGGCGCGTGAGACGTCCTTCAGGGAAAAGGAAGTGAGGGCGGGGACTCAGGGCGCGGACTTCAACATAGGCAGTTGCTGCCGCTGCATTGCCAGCAGGAGAGGACGAAGAAAATGTGGAGGAAGTCGGTGATGACTGGCTGTAGGAGATGATTGGCGGGCGAAAAGAGCCGTTTTGGCAGGCGGCCAGAAACCTGGCTGAAGAGGCGCTGAAACTACCGCCGGAACCCCCCCAATTCCAGCCAATCAGGAAGCGGAGCGGTCTCACGGAGGTGGGGCGCCGGGGCCGTCTCGCGGGGGGTGGGGACGGACAGGTCTCGCGGGAAGTAGGACAGTCTCGCGGGCTCCGGCGTAAGGTCTCCCGAATCCACCCCGTCTGTGGGGACGCGGTGCAGGGGTCTGAGGCGCTTGGTTTCTGGAAGCTTTGGATGGGTACCCGTCCGGGAGCGTGGCGGGCGCTAGGCTCCACATGAGATGTGGAACTGGGGACCTTGGCGCGCCTTCCGACTTTGTCACGCAACCGCACCACCAAACTGGGTCGGGCCCCCTCCGCGGTCTGCTCTGGAGGGCCTGGCTGTGGGCCCAGCACCGCGGTTTTAGAATCTCCTCAGCCGGATCTGACGCTCAGCCGTGGGTGAAGCGCAGCCCGCTGTTTTAGGCCCCACGGAGCTGGAAGGGGTGTCAGCTGGAGCGCGCGTGGCGCCCTCGGCGTCGGGGTCACCCCGGGGGTTGCCAGGGCTCAGGGAGTGTTGTAGTTTAGATTTTGTCACCCCCACGTCCCCGTCCCCCGGCAGGTATGGGCTGGAGAACCCACGCGGGCTTCATAAGCTAGATAGATGCCAGTTGACTGTCGAGAGGGGACGCTCCCTCCCCTTAGGCGTCCACGCTGGGAAAGGAATAAGATGGGCGATTGCCTGGGGAGCCTGACAGGGAGATGGCACCTGGGATGCTGGAGAGGACTGGCCCCTTAGTTACTGAGTCGAATGAATGTGCTTGCTCTGCTCGAGGAACCGCGCTCAGGTTGCAGTCATCCCAGTATGGTCTTGAAGATACGTGGTTCAGGTCACTTAGGACTTGACCGGATACCGAGTTTCTTTTACAAGCCGTTCCTGTTGGTGGCCTGTTTCAGCTAATGGCAGAGCTCATCTAAAACAGATTTTTTAAAAAAGATTTGGAGGCCAGGCGCGGTGGTTCACGCCTGTAATCCCAGCACTTAGGGAGGCCAAGACGGGTGGATCGTGACCGTCCTGGCCAACATAGTGAAACCCCGTCTTAAAAAAAAGAAATTGGGAGCTTTTAGTATTTTTTTCTTATTACTAAATTCTGAGGATATTGTATAGTAGCCCCATATATGGAATTAGATCATCTCCTTTTTGTTTTACAAAGTATAATGTACATACCATAACGTTCACCCATTTAAATTGTTTGATTCAGTGATTTTGAGCAGATTTACAGAGTTGTGTAATCATCAGCATAATAGAATTAAGGAATCCTGTGATTTCTTTTTTTTCTGATAATTACTTTTACCACTCTCAAAGTTTGCACAAATAGATATTTTAGAGGTACAGTGTAAAGTAAGAGCTTCTGCAAATGTCCACTTAAGTTGTGTTATGCCTGAGCAAGTGAAATTAAGAAGGGAATTGAAGCAAATATTCTTGGTAAGTTGTAGGAAGTGAAACTTTTGTGTCTTGTAATACCAGATAGATATTGACCATTTCAACTAGTTTTTATGCTGAGGCAGTGCATACACCCCATTTTACAGATGATGAATCGACTTTGAAGGATAAGTTGCCTACAGCTGCATGTCTGTGCCTGGGCTAGGCCCCAAACCCAGATGCTTTATCTCTCAATTTGTTACCCTTGCTACCGCAGCAGCTTGGTTTTCAACTATGGTACTGATGTGACCAGTACAAGCCATTTACTGAGCAAATAATTATTGAGTGCCACTGTGTGCCAAGAACACTGCTATAGGTGCCAGAGATATTAGTGAATCAGATACCGTAGTGAACTGTTCCTCCCCTCAGCTCGTCTTCTGGTGGGGAGGACAATGATCTAGTAAAGAAATACATACTTTAGTTTTAGAGATTGATCTATTTAAAAAAATAGGTAAGTTAAAATGGCAAGGAATGGCAGTGGGAGGCAGAATCTAATGAGGAAAATCTGAATGAAGAGAGGAAGTTAGGGTATAAGAAAGCAAGGGTTTGATTTCAGTAAGCGCAAAGATAGAGTTGTGATTTACTGAGTTGAAACAAAGTGATACTGGAAGGGTGAGGTTTTGGGGGTGCAACCATAAGTTCGGCTTTGAATGTTTTTAAATACCTTGCCTCTTAAACATCCAAGTGGAGATACGGCATTTGAATTCATGAGATTGGATGAGATCCCACCAAAGGAGTAGGTTTAGGTGGAAATGACCTAGTACTGATGCCTAGGACACTGCAGTGTTTACAATTCAAGGAGATGGGCCGGGTGTGGTGGCTCACATCTATAATCCCAGCACTTTGGGAGGTTGAGGTGGGTGGATCACCTGAGGTCAGGAGTTCAAGACCAGTCTGGCCAACATGGCGAAACCCCATCTCTACTAAAAATACAAAATTAGCTGGGTGTAATGTCGCATACCTGTAATCCCAACTACTTTGGGAGGCTGAGGCAGGAGAATCACTGGAACCTGGGAAGCAGAGGTTGCAGTGAGCCAAGATTGTGCCACTGCACTCCAGGCTGGGCCACAAGAGTGAAACTCCGTCTCAAAAAAAAAGCAAAGAGATGAAGAAACAGGAGGGAAGATTGAAAAGGAGAGTCCAGTGTGTTATGAGGAAAACCCTAAGAGCATGCTGCCTTGCAAGACAGGTGAAAAATGTGTTCTGTGAAAGAAGGACGAATTAACAGTTAAATGTTACAGACTGTTCAAATAAAATGAAGAAGGAGAATGGTTTATTTGTAAGATAAAAATACATAAAATCTTTTGATAGAAATATTTATACATAAAGCCAGTAAAGAAAGTTTACTCTTTTTGGGCTAGGCGTGGTGGCTCATGCCTGTAATCCCAGCACTTTGGGAGGCTGAGGTGGGTGGATCACGAGGTCAGGAGTTTGAGACCAGCTTGACCAACATAGTGAAACCCGGTCTCTACTAAAGATAGAAAAATTAGCCAGGCGTGGTGGTGTGTGCCCATAATCCTGGCTACTCAGGAGGCTGAGGCAGGAGAATCGTTTGAACCTGGGCGGTAGAGGTTGCAGTGAGCTGAGATCATGCCACTGCTCTCCAGCCTGGGTGACAGAGTAAGACTCCATCTTAACAAAAAACTGTTTATTCCTTTTCGTATAAGTATAAATTTTTACAACCGTTTTGAAGGGCAGTTTGATACCCACAACTTAAAATTGTGCTTCCATTGATAAATAATTTCACCTGTGGAAGTTTATCTTAGCAAAATATTAATATGTGCACACAAATATATATGTGTAAAAGTGTTTATCACAGCATGTACACATATGTATGTATAAAAATGTTGGCCAGAAAAAAAAATGAAAAAAAAAAAAAAGGCCGGTCGAGGCCATTTTGGGAGGCCAAGGTGGGTGGATCACCTGAGGTCAGGAGTTCAAGACCAGCCTGGCCATCAGGGTGAAACCCCATCTTGGAAAAAAAAAAAAAGGGTTGGCCGGGCATAGTGGCTCACGCCTGTAATCCCAGCAATTTGGGAGGCTGAGGCGGATGAATCACCTGAGGTTAGGAGTTTGAGACCACCCTGGCCAACATGGCGAAACCCTGTCTATAATAAAAATACCAAAATAGACCAAGTTTGGTGGCTCACGCCTGAAATCCCAGCACTTTGGGAGGTCGAGGTGGGTGGATCATGAGGTCAGAAGTTCAAGTCCAGCCTGACCAAGATAGTGAAACCCCATCTCTACTAAAAAATAAAAAAATTAGCCGGGCACAGTGGCAGGTGCCTGTAATTCCAGCTACATGGGAGGTTGAGGCAGGAGAATTGCTTGAACCCGGGCAGCAGAGGTTGCAGTGAGCCAAGATCACGCCATTGCACTGCAGCCTGGGAGTTAGAATGAGATTCCATTTCAAAAAAAAATTTTTAGTTGGGCGTGGTGACAGACTCCTGTAATCCCAGCTGCTTGGAAGGCTGAGGCAGGAGAATCACGTGAACCTGGGTGGTGGAGGTTGCAGTGAGCCGAGATCATGCCACTGTACTTCCAGCCTGGGTGACAGAGCAAGACTTCATCTCAAAAAAAAAAAAAAGTGTTTATCACAGCATTGTTTACAGTTGTAAAAAGGTACAAATTTTCATCAAGATGGGTTGCAGTTGTTAAAAGGAAGATACAGATGATATAGATGTATAGCTATGGGAGATAGCTGCTATAGACTGAATTGTGTCCCCTGAACTTTCATATGTTGAAGCCCTTACCCTGAATGTGATGGTATTCGGAGGCAGGGTCTTTGGGAGGTAATTAGGTTTAGATGAGGTCATGCAGATGGGGCCCCCATGATGGGGGTAGTATCCTTATACAAAGAGGAAGGGAGACGAGAGCTTTCTTCTCTGTAATTTGAGGACATGGTGAGAAGGCAGTCATCTGCAAATTAGAGAGAGTCCTCAGCAGGAACGGAATTGGCTGTCACCTTGATCTTGGACTTTCCAGGTTCTACAACCGTGAGATATGAATGTCTGTTTTTAAAGCCACCCAATCTTTACTATTAATATTTTGTTATAGCAGCCCAAGCTAAGACAGATAGCTTTGTTAAATGATAAAGTCAGGTTATTTAATAGAATGCATGGTATAATCCCATTTATCTTAATATATCACAGGAGGCTTTTCTAGTCACTCTGACAAACGTTACTACCTTGTATTCCTTCCCTCATCACTGTTACATCATTGTATTCTTTTTTTTTTTTTTTTTTT
>NW_016107398.1:5579120-5581255 GCF_001604975.1 Cebus imitator | reverse complement strand
CATGTTGACCAGGATGGTCTCGATCTCTTGACCTCGTGATCCACCCGCCTCGGCCTCCCAAAGTGCTGGGATTACAGGCTTGAGCCACCGCACCCGGCCCCTTAAAAGTATTAATTTTTATACATGTTTGCTTTGCTTCTCTTGTTTATATCCCCAGATATCCCAGTGCTAGGGATATATTACTTTAGGAAAAACCATTATTTATTAAAAATATTATTTTAGGAAAAAACCCTACACAGTATTCCTGTGGTGGTTTTAAAATAAGACCACAGGCTGGGTGTGGTAGCTCACACCAGTAATCCCAGCATTTTGGGAGGCTGAGGCAGATGGATCACCTGAGGTCAGGAGTTTGAAACCAGTGTGGCCAACATGGTGAAACTCTATCTCTACTAAAAATGCAGAAATTAGCCGGGTGTGGTGGCACACACCTTTAATCCCAGCTACTCAGGAGGCTGAGGCAGTAGAATCACTTGAACCCAGGAGGTGGAGGTTGCAGTGAGCTGAGATTGCGCCATTGCACTCTAGTATGAGCAACAAGAGCAGAACTCCATCTCAAAAAAAAATAAGACTACAATTTCTTTGATACTCTTTGCTTCCAAAGGTGGTGGCTAATTCCCCTCTTGAATAGGCTGGATTTAGTGACTTGCTTCTAATGAGTACTATATGGCTAATGTGGAGGTATATCAATAGGTCCTGACTTCCTTTTTGTTCTCTCTCTGATCATTCTGGTTCTGAAGTAAACCAGCTGCCATGTCATGAAGACATATCAAACAGTGCTAGGGAAAGGCACATGTGGTGAGAAATAGGCCTATTCCCAAAAGCCAGGGAAGAACTGAATCATTCTGGCAACAGGCATGTGAGTGAGCCACCTGAGAAGTGTATTTTTCATCCTCAGTCAATCAGTGTCTCAAAGAGGCCCTTAGCTGGATCCCTCAACAAAGCCACTTCTGGATTCCTTTTAGATAATACATGTTTGCTTTGTAAGCTACTAAGTTTGTTGGTAGAATGAGAAGACTGAACACACTCCCCTTTAGGACACATCATAAAGAAAAACAGGTATGGCCCACAGCAGCGTACATTTAATGTTCTTTTCTTTCTCTTTCTTCCTTCCTTCCTTCCTCTCTCTCTCTTTTTTCTTTCTTTCTCTCTCTCTCTTTCTTTCTTTCTCTCTCTCTCTCTCTCTTTCTTTCTTTCTTTCTTTTTTTCTCTCCCTCTCTCTTTCTGTCTTTTCTTTTTTTTCCTTTTTTGAGAGGGAGCTTCGCTCTTGTTGCCCAGGCTGTAGTGTAATGGTGCACCCGGTTCACTGCAACCTCCGCCTCCTGGGTTCAAGCGATTCTCTTGCCTCAGCCTCCTGAGTAGCTGGGATTACAGGCATGTGCTACCACGCCTGGCTAATTTTGTATTTTTAGTAGAGACAGAGTTTCTCCATGTTGGTCAGGCTGGTCTGGAACTCCTGACCTCAGGTGATTCGCCTACCTCAGCCTCCCAAAGAGTTGGGATTATAGGCATGAGCCACCACGCCCAGCCTTAATGTTCTTTTCTAGTAGGAATTACAGAATTCATTGTTGGTACAATTTACTCTTTTAAAAAACAATTTTTATGTTGGTCAAAATAAAAACTGTATTCCAAGCTATATGTGCTAATTTGGTTTTATTTTAAAAATGTACACTGGACTCTCTTCCCGCCGCCCAAGATGCTGAAAGGAAAGAAGGCCAAGGGGAAGAAGGTGGCTCCGGTCCCTGCTGTTGTGAAGAAGCAGGAGGCCAAGAAAGTGGTGAATCCACTATTCGAGAAAAGGCCTAAAAATTTTGGCATTGGACAACACATCCAGCCCAAAAGAGACCTCACCCGCTTTGTGAAATGGCCCCGCTATATCAGGTTGCAGCGGCAGAGAGCCATCCTCTATAAGCAGCTGAAAGTGCCCCCTGCAATTAACCAGTTCACCCAGGCCCTGGACCGCCAAACAGGAGTTAACACCATCACCACTTTGGTGGAGAATAAGAAAGCTCAGCTGGTGGTGATTGCACACGACATGGATCTCATTGAGCTGGTTGTCTTCTTGCCTGCCCTCTGTCGTAAAATGGGAGTCCCTTACTGCATCATCAAGGGGAAGGCAAGACTGGGACGTCTAGTCC
>NW_016107398.1:5568185-5579035 GCF_001604975.1 Cebus imitator | reverse complement strand
AAGACAAAAAGTGCTTTGGCCAAGCTGGTGGAAGCTGTCTGCACCAACTACAATGACAGATATGATGAGATCCGCCGTCACTGGGGAGGCAATGTCCTGGGTCCCAAGTCTGTGGCTCGCATCGCCAAGCTAGAAAAGGCAAAGGCTAAAGAACTTGCCATGAAACTGGGTTAAATGTACACTGTTTCTGTAAATAAAAATAATTAATGCAAAAAAAATGTATACTGGAACACACAGATTTGACTTTAATATATGTTTATATATAAAATATGATTTTGAAACAATCTTTTAAATTTAAAATCAAATAATTTTGAAAATCCTTTCTATTTAGGTAAAGAATCTTCAAAACAAACTTCTCAAGTGATATGGTTTGGCTGACTCCCCAACCAAATGTCTTTTTATTTATTTATTTTATTATTTTTTTTAAAGATGGGGTTTCACCCTATTGGTCAGGCTGGTCTCTAACTCCCAACCTCAGGTGATCCGCCCGCTTCAGCCTCACAAAGACCTGGGATTACAGGCGTGAGCCACCACAACTGGCTCTCCCCAACCAAATCTCATCTTGAATTGAAGCTCCCATAATTCTTACATATTGTGGGAGGGAGCAGGTGGGAGATAATTGAATCATGGGGAATAGTTTCCTTCATACTATTCTTGCTGCAGTGAATAAGTCTCACGGGATCTGATGGTTTTATTAGAGATTTTCCCTTGTTTGGCTTTCATTCTACCTTGCCTGCTGCCATGTAAGATGTGCCTTTCACCTTCTGCCATGATTATGAGGCTTCCGCAGCTTGTGAGTCCATTAAATCTCTTTTTCTTTATAAATTACTCAGTCTTGGGTATGTCTATCTGCAGTGTGAAAACGGACTAGTACATCATAAAAGAAATTTCATTGCTCCTTTGAATTGCTGTTGATAAGAGAAAAAAAAAATTCATTGCAAAAATTGAAGTCTGAACTAAAAAGCTACAAAGTAAATAATGTTCAATAGTCATCCCAGATAATGTCCCTGAAATACTATGTCAAGGATCTAGAGGAACATATTGTATCTTTAACCAGAATTAAGTGGCAAGCAGGACTTAATGGAACAAATTATAAAACTAAGGTGGAAAATTCTAGTTTATTTTTGAAATGTGTCTCATCATAAGCTCACACATAGCATATGAGCTCCATGCTCCTAATTAATAACAGAGTTTAACCTCGTGGAATTTCACGTATTGCCTGGTCTAACATGATTACAATTTTTCATTTTAAGACTTGTGATTATCTTGTCAATGTGTATAGAGAGATGTTTGATCATACACGGTACTCTTGTTGATAGGAGAAAAGGGAGCCACTAATTTATCTGCTTATAATAAGAGCAATATTTAAGAAAGCCACAAAATATGAAAAGCTTTTCTGTCCAAGTTTACATTCTGTTGTAGACCATCTTTATTTTGTTATTTAGTGTATGTTAGACCAATTTATAGCTTTCATTTTCCTCTGAGGTTTGCATTTCCCAAATCACGTTTATTTATTTATTTAGAGAGAGTTTTGCTCTTATTGCCCAGGCTGGAGTGCAATGGCACAATCTCTGCTCACCACAAACTCTGCCTCCCAGGTTCAAGTGATTCTCCTGCCTCAGCCTCCAGAGTAGCTAGCATTACAGACCTGTGTCACCATGCCCAGCTAATTTTGTATTTTTAGCAGAAACTGAGTTTCTCCATGTTGGTCAGGCTGGTCTTGAACTCACAGTTCCAGCCCAGGCTGGAGTGCGGTGGTGTGATCTTGGCTCACTGCAACCTCTGCCTCCCAGGTTCAAGTGATTCTCCTGCCTCAGCCTCCCAAGTAGCTGGGACTACAGGCATGTGCCACCATGCCTAGCAATTTTTCTATTTTTAGTAGAGATTTAAGTCCACTATGCTGCTACTTATTGTGGTTTTTCTCCTCTGTTCTTTGTCCTTATAATGATTAATTTTTTTTTTTGATATGGAGTCTTTCTGTCACCCAGGCTGGAATGCAGTGGCGCTATCTTAGCTCATTGCAACCTCCACCTCCCGGGTTCAAGCAATTCTCCTTCCTCTGCCTCCCGAGTAGCTGGGGTTACAGGTGCCTGCCACCACACCTGGCTAATTTTTTTGTATTTTTGGTAGATATGGGGGTTTTAACATGTTGGCCAGGCTGGTCTCGAACTCCTGACCTCATAATCTGTCCATCTCGGCCCCCTTAAAGTGCTAGGATTATAGGAGCCACCATGCCTGGCTGTGATGATTAATTTTATGTGTTAACTCAGCTTGACCGTGTTGCCCAGATAATTGGTTAAACATTATGCTGGATGTTTCTGTGAGGGTGTTTTTAGATGAGATTAACATTTAGATTCGTGGGGGTTTTTTGTTTGTTTGTTTTTGAGACAGAGTTTTGCTCATGTTGCCCAGGCTGCAGTGCAGTGGTGTGATCTCCACTCACTGCAGCCTCTGCCTCCAGGTTCAAGTGATTCTCCTGCCTCAGCCTCCTAAGTAGCTGGGATTGCAGGTTTGTGCCACATGCCTGGCTAATTTTTTTTGTTTTTAGTAGAGCCAGGGTTTCACCATGTTGGCCTGGCTGGTCTCAAAGTCCTGACCTCGGGTGATCCACCCACCTCAGCCTTCCAAAATACTGGGATTACAGGTGTGAGCCACCTTGACCAGCCAATTGGTGGGCTTTGAATAAAGCAGATTACGTTTCATAATATGGGTGGGCCTCATCCAATAAATTGAACATCTGAAGAGACCAAAAGACTGACCTCCCGCAAGCAAAGAAAAATTCTGCCAACAGACATACTTTGGACTTGAACTTCAACATTGACTCTTTCCTGATCGCAGTCTGTTGGCCCACCTTGCAAAGTTTGGACTTGCCAGTTAGTACCTGTTAATCTAGTGAGGCAATTTCTTTTTTTCTCTTTTTGAGATGGAGTTTCACTCTTGTTGTCTCAGCTGGAGTGTAATGGCGCAGTCTTGGATTGCTGCAACTGCAACCTCCAGCTTCCAGGTTCAAACAATTCTCCTGCCTCAGCCTCCCAAGTAGCTAGGATTACAGGCATGTGCCACCACACCTGGCTAATTTTGTATTTTTAGTAGAAATGAGATTTCTCCATGTCATCCAGGCTGGTCTTGACCTCCCGACCTAAGGTGATCTGCCTGTCTTGGTCTTTTAAAGTGCTGGAATGACAGGCATAAGCCACCGAGCCCAGCCTAATTTCTCTTTTTTTGAGACGGAGTTTTGCTCTTGTTGCCCAGACTGGAGTGCAATTACGCGATCTTGGCTCACCATAGCCTCTACCCTCTGGGTTCAAGCAACTCTCCTGCCTCAGCCTTGCTAGTAGTTGGGATTACAGGGATCTGACACCATGCCCAACTAATTTTTGTATTTTTTTAATTTTTTTTTTTAAAGACATGGTTTCACCATATTGGTCAGGCTGGTCTCGAACTCCTGACCTCAGGTGATCCGCCTGCATCAGCCTCCCAAAGTGCTGGGATTACGGGCACGAGCCACTGTGCCTGGCCTATTATAGTTTACTTTAATACCTTTAAAACTTCTCACCAAAATTAAAAATCTTATGATAGTTTACCTTCATTTAACAACCCCAATCTACTGTATGTTTTTTTATTATGTATTTACTTTTACATATGTTATAAATGTCATAAAATGTTTTTATTATAGTCATTATTAATTGCCAGTATTTATTTCTATTTTCCCACATAGTGATCTGTCTTAGTGCTTTTTATTCCTTCTTGTGGTTCCATGCTTCTAATATGAGATCATTTTCCATCAACCTGAATAATTCCATTTAGTGTTTATTTTTGTGTGTGTGATGGAGTTGTCCTCTTGTCACCCAGGCGGAAGTGCGATGGCATGATCTCGGCTCACTGCAACCTCTGCCTCCCAGGTTCAAGTGATTCTCCTGCCTTAGCCTCCAGAGTAGCTGAGACTACAGGTGCATGCCAACATGCCCAGCTATTTTTTTTTTTGTATTTTTAGTAGAGATTGGGTTTCATTGTGTTAGCCAGGATGGTCTCAATCTCCTGACCTCTTGATTTGCCCTCCTCAGCTTCTCAAGGTGCTGGGATTACAGGCATGAGCCACTGTGCCTGGCCCATTTAGTGTTTCTGATAGTTCACTTCTTATTTATGACAGTAAATACCTTCGGTTAGTTTGTTTTCTGCAAACTTCCTTATTTAATGTTAAGTTTTGAATGCTTTTTTTCACTGAGTATAGAATTCTGGGTTAGCAGTATTTCTTTCAATAAACTAAAAATGTCATTCTTTTATTTTCTGGATGCCTTAGCATCTGTTAAAAGGTAAGCCATCAGGCTGGGCATGGTAGCTCACACCTGTAATCCGAGCACTTTGGGAGACCAAGGCAGGTGGCTCACCTGAGCTCAGGAGTTCAAGACCAGCCTGGCCAACATGCTGAAATCTGGTCTCTACTAAAAATTCAAAAATTAGCCAGGTGTGGTGGTGGGCACCTGTAATCCCAGCTACTTGGGAGGCTGAGGCAGGAGAATTGCTTGAACCCGGGAGGTGGAAGTTGCAGTGAGCCAAGGTCACGCCATTCCAGGTGACAAGAGTAAAACTCTGATTTCCCCACCCCCACCAAAAAAAAAAAACCAAACAACAACAACAACAAAACCCAAAAAGGTAAGCCATCAGTCTTATTGTTGTACCTTTGAAGGTAATATGTCTTTTTTTCCCCTTTGGCTCCTTATAAGATTTTCTCTGTCTTTAATTGTAAACAATTTGACTATGATGTGTCTTGGTGTGGTTTTATTTATAGTTATCATGCTTGAGATTTACCAGTCTGTGGATTGATGTCTGTCATTAGGTTTGGCCAAAATTTCTCTAATTACATCCTCTCTTTTCTCTTATTCTGGGTCTACAATTATATATATGTTAGATATTTTCAGCCTCCCAAGTCACTGGGATTAAAGGTGCACACCACCATGCCCAGCTAATTTTTGTAGTTTTAATAGAGATGGGGTTTCACCATGTTGGCCAGGCTGCCGTTAAACTCCTAATCTCAAGTGATCCACTGTGCCTTAGCCTCCCAAAGTGCTGGGATTACAGGTGTGAGCCACCATGCCCAGCTGGGTAGTTTATCTGTGTAGTTTATTGATGACTTCAGGCTCACCAATCCCTTTGGCTGCAATTCTAAGATAGAAGAGGACTTAAAAAACATAGAAATAGGATTGAAACTCTAAATTAGCCTCAGAATAGAGATTATCATTCCTTAGCAATTAATATTCAAAGCAAGATCCAAACATGTAATTAGTCATTTATGTATCTAAGCTATATGTATACATGATATAAAACAAGTTTTCACATACAAATTTTTTTTTTTTTTTTTTTAACAGAAGCAGGATTTTGCCACATTGCCCAGGCTGGTCTTGAGCTCAAGTGATCCACCTGCCTTGGCTTCCCAAAGCACTGGGATTACAGGCATGAGCCACAGTGCCTGGCCCATATTTCTTTATTATAGTTATTTCCAATTCCTTTCCCCTTTCTCACATCACAGTTAAAGAATTCTACTCAGGAATTGTTGTAATAGAAGTATTTTAGTCTATGTGCTATGGTTTGGTTAGTTTGTTTGCCAAGTGTCATGGTGGAATTTTATTACTAATGTTGAAGGTAGATCCTGATGGGAGGTGTTTGGGTTGTTAAGGCAGATCTCTCATGAATGATGTCATGCCCTTCTAGAGGGAGTAAGTAAGTTCTCACTCTTAGTTCCCACAGGAACTCATTGTGGTAAAACCTTGTGCTTACCTCTCGTTTCTCTCTTGCCTTCTCTTTCACCATGGGATCTACACACACTGGCTCCTTTTTGCCATCTGCCGTGAGTAGAAGCTTCCTGAGGCCCTCATCCAGAGCCGATCTTGGTGACATGCTTCTAGTACAGTCTGCAGAACTGTGAGCCAAATAAACCTGTTTTCTTTATAAATTACTCAGCATCAAGCATTCCATTATAGCAACACAAATGGACTAAGATACCATGTATAATGCCCTAATCCTTATAATATTATCCTACTACCCAGGCAGATATTGCTCTCCAAATGTCTTCTTCTTCTTCTTCTTCTTTTTTTTTTTTTTTAAGATGGGGTTTCACCATGATGGCCAGGCTGGTCTTGAACTCCTGACCTCAGGTGATCCACTCACCTCGGCCTCCCAAAGTGCTAGGATTACAGGCGTGAGCCACCGTGCCCAGCCTCCAAATATCTTCTTAAAAAGGATGGTTTCTGAAATGACACCCTCTTGGAACTATTTGGATGACTGAACAGCTGTTTTCATTAGAAAGCCTTTTTTTTTTGGACAGGATCTCATTGTGTTGTCCAGGCTGGAGTGCAGCGGTACAATCTTGGCTCACTGCAGCCTCCGCCTCCTGGGTTCAAGTGATTCTTCTGCCTCAGCCTCCTGAGTAGCTGGGACCACAGACAGGC
Source organism: Cebus imitator (assembly GCF_001604975.1). Lineage (NCBI taxonomy): Eukaryota > Metazoa > Chordata > Mammalia > Primates > Cebidae > Cebus > Cebus imitator. The sequence continues at coordinate 5,572,589 of NW_016107398.1, read as the reverse complement.
ACCATCACGCCCAGCTAATTTGTCTTTGTATTTTTAGTAGAGACAGGGTTTCACCATGTTGGCCAGGATGGTCTTGATCTCTTGACCTTGTGATCCACTCACCTCAGTCTCCCAAAGTGCTGGGATTATAGGCGTGAGCCACCGCACCCACCTTTTTTTTGTATTTTTAGTAGAGATGGGGTTTCAGCATGTTAACCAGGCTCATCTCAAACTCCTGACCTCAGGGGATCCACCCACTTTGGCCTTCCAAACTGCTGGGATATAGGCTTGAGCTACGGCACCTGGCCTTAGAAATCTATTTTGGCTGTACATTTGTTTTATTTTCATTTATTTTTTTGAGATGGAGTCTTGCTTTGTTGCCCAGGCTCGAGTGCAGTGGTGTGATCTTGACTCAGTGCAACCTCCGTCTCCTGGGTTCAAGTTACTCTACTGCCTCAGCCTTCCAAGTAGCCACAATGTCATTCTAAACATAACTGTTAACTATCAGGAAGTATTTTATTCTCTTTCTATAGAGAGCAGAAGGTCTTCAGCAAGAAATTCAGATGCTCACTCAGCAAATAGAACAGCTGTATCATCTTTATGAAGAACTATTTGTGAATCATTCCAACTTGAAGAAGTTTAGGGAACAAGAAAAGATCCTTGAAATACCTAGAAGGAAAAATTGCTTTTAATGTTTTAAAAGATTAGACTATGAAAAAAAGACTTTTCTGAATTATAGATGTTATTTTGGGCAAGAAATTGACTATTATTCTAATATTAATAACTTTATTTGATGTAGAAAGCTAATAAAACTATTTATATTTCACTTAACATTGGAAAAGTGAGGAGAAAAAATCCTTAGAGTTATGCTTCTAATTTTATCAAAAAACTTGCCCTTTCCTATGTCTTCCATTTTTTTACTGTATACGTATTTGACAGATAAAACCATCAGTGTAATATGGAAAGTATAGTGTCTTTTACAACTTCTTCTTGGAAGTTACATAACATCACTTCTGCCATATTCTATTCATCAAACACACCAACCTGGTACAATATTGTGGGGAACTATGTAAGGGTACCAGGCGGTGCAGATCATTAGTGGTCATATTAAAGTCTGACTACCCCACTCATTTATTTCACTCACAAACTGAATGATTGATTATATAATCATTTATTCAGTACTTAATTGAGCAACCACAGATTTTAAAGATGTATAGGACTGGCCAGATGTAGTAATCACGCCTATAATCCCAGCACTTTGGGAGGCTGAGGTGGGCTGATCACGTGAGGTCAGGAGTTTGAGACCAGCCTGGCCAATGTGGTGAAACCCCATCTCTACTAAAAATACAAAAATTAGCTGGGTTTGGTGGCACATGTCTGTAGTCCCAGCTACTTGGGAGGCTGAGGCAGGAGAATCACTTGAACCTGGGTAGTGGAGGTTACAGTGAGCCAAGATCGCACCACTGCACTCCAGCCTGGGCAACAGAGCAAGACAAACAAAAAAACAGGACTGAATGAAGTAAGGTCAACAGTAGACCTTAAAGAGTTTAAAGATAAATATATCATCTCATCTACCCTCTTCCTCTACCTTCAAATATGTGTATGAAAATACTACATTGAATGGTTAATCCATACAAATAAAAAGAATTCTTTCTTTTCTCTTTTTTCCATCCAATTTTGGGAGAAAAAGAATTCTTTATTAAGTTTTCTTAAGATTGTACAAAATAACGTGTGCTTGGCCAGGCATGGTGGCTCACCTGTAATCCCAGCACTCTGGGAGGCCAAAGTGGGTGGATCACTCGAGGTCAGGAGTTCAAGACCAGCCTGGCCAACACGGTGAAGCCCTGTCTCCACTAAACCCACAAAAATTAGCCAGGCATGGTGGCACATGCCTGTGATCCCAGCTACCTGAGAGGCTGAAATGGGAGAATCACTTGAACCTGGGGGGTGGAGGTTGCAGTGAGCCAAGATTGCACCACTGCATTCCAGCCTGGGCAACAAGGCATGCTAAACAGTTTGAAGAAAATAATAATCTTGTCTCTGCCCATCTCGCCTCAGTAACCAATGTTAACCATCCCCATAGTTGTGGAAATACGTAAACATATATTTAAGGGTAATGGTGTCTTCACAAAACTAAGACCATTCTAATAAAAATATTTTGCAACTTCCTGTATTTACTTAGTAGTGCTTCATGGTTGTATCTTAAGTTAAAAGTTATAGCTATTCTCTTAATAACTGTGTAATAGTCTACAGTATGCATGTATCTTAATTTATTCAACCATTCCCCTTTTGAGGGATAATATAATTATTTCCTATTTTTGGTTCCTACAAATAATGTGAAAATAAGTGTCATTCAATATATATCCTTCCACACTTGTGCTTTTGTTGCTAGAGGACTAAGTGACAAATATGAGCTGTTAGGGTCACCATGTGTATTTTAAATTCTAATAGCCATTGTCAGATTACTATTTGCAAAAAGAAGCAGTTCATTTAAGAGTAAATCGTTCTCTTTTACATCCTAGCTAGCATTGAATGATGTCATTCTTTTTTGTTGATGTTGTTGGGTTAAAAAAAAACAAAAACAAAAACAAGGTATCTCATTATTACTTTAATTTACATTTTCATGAGTACTAGTGAAGGCAAGTACTTTTGTTTTCCTTTCTGTGGAGATGGGGTCTTACTATGTGACCCAGACTGGTCTCAAACCCCTGGATCAAGCAATCTTCCCAAAGGGCTGGAATTACAGGTGTGAGCCACTGCACTCAGCCAGTAAGCATGTTTTTTTTTTTTAAAAAAAAATAATTTTAGGCTAGGTGCGGTGTCACATGCCTGTAATCCTAGCACTTTGGGAGGCCGAGGTGGGTGGATTATCTGAAATCCAAGAGTTTGAGACCAGCCTGGCCAACATGGCAAAACCCTGTCTCTACTAAAAATACAAAAATTGCCGGGCGTGGTGGCAGGCACCTGTAATCCCAACTACTTGGGAGGTTGAGGCAGGAGAATGGCTTGAACCCAGGAGGCGGAGGTTGCAGTGAGCTGAGATCATGCCATTGCACTCCATCCTGGGCGAAAGAGCAAAACTCTGTCTCAAATAATAATAATTTTAACTTTTATTATAGATTAAGTGGTACATGTGCAGGTTTGTTACATGCGTATAATGCTTGATGCAGAGGTTTGGGGTACGCCACCAGGTAATGAGCTTAGTACCCAGTTGGTGGTTTTCCAGCCCATGTTCCCTTCCCCCCCTGTCTAGTAGTCCCCCATCTACTGTCCCCACCTTTATGTCTATATGTATTCAACGTTTAGCTTCCACTTATAAGTGAGAACATGTGGTATCTGGCTTTCTGTTCTTGTGTTAATTGGCTTAGGATAATGGCTGCCAGCTCCATCCATGTTGCTGCAAAGGATATAATTTCATTCTTTTTAGAGGCTGGTAAGTATCTTTATATATGCCTGTTGACCACTTGAGTTTAGTTTTCTACAAATTGCCTCCTTCTTCCCATAATTTGGATTTTAAGTGCAGAAGATTATGCTAATCAAATTTCTTAAATAATGTCTCATTATTTGGGGACATAATTGTCCATCTCCCATTTAATTTATTTATTGGTTTTTGGTTCCATTCCCCACTTCCATTCCCTATGCCCATAGGTAGTCACTTGAATGTGTTTATGTCTATCATTTTGTTTATGTGATTAAAAAATTGTTATGGGATATTTACATGCCATAAAAGTCACTTATTTAAAGTATACAATTCAATGATTTTTAGTAAGTCTATAAGTCTATTCTAAACCCAGAATGTGTGCAAGCCACCACATTCTGGGTTTAGAACATTTCCATCACCCCAAATTTATATATATACATATATATATATATAAATATATATATATATAAATATATACGTATATATTTATATATATATAAATATATATATATAAATATATACGTATATATTTATATATATAAATATATATATATATTTATATATATATAAATGGATGTAATTTCATTCTTTTTAGTGGCTGGTAAATAATAAAGTATTTATAAAAAAGTATATATAAAAATATATATTTTTTAATATTAAAAAATAATAAAGTATATATAAAAATATATATATATATATTTTTTTTTTTTTTGCCTAGAGACAGTTATTCCCTCTTCCATCACTAGTGCCAGGCAACCACTAATCTCCTTTCTGTGTCTATAAATTTTCCTTTTTTGGATATTTCATATAAATCAATAATTTCAATGTGTAGTCTTTTGCATAAGTTTTAAAAATTAGCATTGTTTTTGAGGTCCATCCATGTTGTAGCATCCATCAATATTGTGTTCTTTTTATTACTTAATGGTATTCTATTGTGTGGATGTACCACATTAAAAAAATAATACTTTATTTTTGAAAGCAGTTTGAGGATTACAAAAAAAATG
>NW_016107398.1:5562017-5567055 GCF_001604975.1 Cebus imitator | reverse complement strand
CGGCCTCCCAAAGTGCTGGGATTACAGGCTTGAGTCACCGCGCCCGGCCTCATGTGCAGGTTTTTATGTGGACATAAATTTTCACCTCACTTGGGTAAAAACCAAGGAATACTATTTCTGAATCTTATTGTAAGAATATGTTTAGTTTTATAAGAAACTGCCACACTGTTTTACAAAGTACCTGTTCCATTTTGCATTTCTGTCAGCAATGAATGAGAGCTCCTATTGCTGTCATTCTCACATACTCACCAGCATCTGTTGTTGCCATTGTTCTGGATTTTAGCCATTTGAACAGGTGTTAGTGGTATCTCATCATTGTTTTAATTGCAATTCCCTAATAACATATGATGTTGAACATTTTTTCATATGCTTATTTGCCATCTGTATATCTTCTCTGATGAGAACTTTTGTTCAGAACTTTTGGTATTTTAAAATTGAGTTGTTTATTTTCTTATTGTTGAATTTTAAAATTTCTTCGTATATTTTGGATAAAAATCCTTTATCAGATATATCTTTTGCAACAATTATCTCCCAGTCTGTGGCTTGTCTTTTTTATTTTTTTAACAGTCTCTTTCACAGAGCAGAACTTCTTAGTTTTAATGAAGTGCCAACTTACCAATTTTTTCATGAATCATACTTTTCTGTTGTATCCGAAAAATCATCTCTAAACCTAAGGTCACTTAGATTTTCTCCTACGTTATCTTCTAGGAGTTTTATAGCTTTGTGTTTTACATTTAGGTCTGTGATGTATTTTGAGTTAGTTTTTGTAAAGGTGATGTGAGGTCTGTGTCTAGATTCTTTTTTTTTTTTCATGTGGATATGTAGTTGTATGTAGTTGTTCTAGTACCATTTTTTGAAAAGACTATTCTTTCTTGATTGAATTGCCTTGTTTCTTTGTTAAAGATCAGACTTTGCATGAGTCTGTTTCTTTCTTTCATCCAAGTTTAAAAATAGTCCTCACTCAGATTTCTCTCTCTCTCTCTCTCTTTCCCTCCTTCCCTCCCTCTCTTCCTTCCTTCCTTCCTTTTCTTTCTTTCTTTCTCTTTCAGGGTCTCTCTCTTTCACCGGGCTGGAGGACTGGAGTACAGTAGCACAATCACAGTTCACCTTGACCTCCTGGTCTCCACTCCCATCTTAGCCTACCTAGTAGCTGGGATTACAGGTACATGCCAACCACACCCAGCTAATTGTTGTATTGTTTGTAGAGATAGGATTTCACTGTGTTGCCCAGGCTGGCCTTGAACTCCTGGGTTTATGCAATCTGCCTGCCTTGGCCTCCCAACATGCTGGGTTTACAGGCATGAACCACCACACCCTGCCAGCTAATTTAAATTTTTTTCTTTTGTAAAGATGGGTTCTTGTTATGTTGACCTGGCTGGTTTCTAATTCCTAGCCTCAAACAATCCTCCCACCATGGCCTCCCAAAATGCTGGGATTACAGGTGTGAGCCACTATACCCAGCATATTTTGTTAGATTTATACCTAAGTATTTAACTTGATTGATAATTTAAATGGTTTTTTGTTTGTTTGTTTGTTTGTTTTGAGAGTTTCACTCTTGTCACCCAGCTTGGAGTGCAGTGGCACAACCTTGGCTCACCGCAACCTTCGCCTCCTGGGTTTAAACGATGTCCCTGCCTCAGCCTCCCAGGTAGCTGGGATTACAGGTACACACCACCAGGTCCAGCTAATATTTGTATTTTTAGTAGAGATGGGGTTTCACTGTGTTGGCCAGGCTTGTCTTGAACTCTTAACCTCAGGTGATCCACCCATCTCGGCTTCCCAAAGTGCTGGGATTATAGGCGTGAACCACTGTGTCCGACATGTTGTAGGCTTTTAAAATGTAAAGCAAAATTGTTCTGCCTGCAGTGAATCAAACAGTAGGCTTTGAAATGTCAAGAGGCCCAAACACAAATTTAAGTTAGAGTTTCATAAAGTAATATAAGTTCTCCTTTGAATGCATTTTAATATATTAATAATTTTCTTTTGTATTGCTTAACCCCCTGTAAGCCACTCCATAATTATTGTGAAACCAACCCCTAAGTTAATATTCTTTCACTGTAATTTCAGCATCCTTAAGTCTTCCAAGCACAGCTGTAAGTTGAAGTGATTTTAAAGAACTGTGAGTAAAAATCGAATATGATAAAATGGCTCCACTTTGCAGGGAAGGATGTACTGGTAATTGACAGATGAATGACCAGCAATATGGAAATGGGAGTAGGTCAGACAGATTGAATTGTTAAGTATTTTGAATGAGATATAAACGATATTTTAAAATCAATATGCCATTTTTGTTGTATCTAATAAAGACTTTTAAGGATACAGTCAAGAAAGAGAGATGCAATATTGCTGTTTGGCCCTGTTAAAGCAAAGGAAAGTACTGTATGTAAAAGTTCTCCAGCATGGTGGTTCATGCCTGTAATCCCAGCACCTTGGGAGGCCGAGGCGGGTGGATCACAAGGTCAGGAGTTTGAGACCAGCCTGACCAACATGGTGAACCCCCATCTCTACTAAATATACAAAAAGTAGCCGGACATGGTGGCAGGCGCCTGTAATTCCAGATACTCAAGAGACAGAGACGGGAGAATCTCTTGAAACTGGAAGGCAGAGGTTGCAGTGAGCCGAGATCGTGCCACTGCACTCCAGCTTGGGAAAAGAGCAAACTCCATCTCAAACAAAAAAAAAAGTTATCCAGCATTTTTTGAAAAAGGCAAACTGCAGTCATAAAATTTTGCCTTTGGAACAGGAGCTTTATAGTTACGTATTCAATGGAAAGAATAGATTTGATGACAATATTGAGCTTATGAATTATTCAAATTTTAAGCTCTCTACATCTAGACTTGTTTTTTGTTTTGAGATGGAGTCTTGCTTTATCACCCAGGCTAGAGTGCAATGGCACAATCTTGGTTCACTACAACCTCCACCTCCCAGGTTCAAGCTATTCTCCTGCCTCACCCTCCCAAGTAGCTGGGATTATACGTGCCTGCCACCATGCCTAGCTAATTTTTGTATTATTTATTTATTTATTTTTTTGAGACGGAGTTTCGCTCTTGTTACCCAGGCTGGAGTGCAATGGCACGATCTCGGCTCACCGCAACCTCCGCCTCCTGGGTTCAGGCAATTCTCCTGCCTCAGCCTCCTGAGTAGCTGGGACTACAGGCACGCACCACCATGCCCAGCTAATTTTTTGTAGTTTTAGTAGAGACGGGGTTTCACCGTGTTGACCAGGATGGTCTCGATCTCTTGACCTCGTGATCCACCCGCCTCGGCCTCCCTAAGTGCTGGGATTACAGGCGTGAGCCACCGCGCCTGGCAATTTTTGTATTTTTAATAGAGACGAGGTTTCACCATGTTGGTCTGGCTGGTCTCGAACTGCTGACCTCAAGCCATCCACCCACCTCAGCCTCTCAAAGTGCTGGGATTACAGGCGTGAGCCACTGCACCCAGCTTATACCCAGACTTGTTATGTGAGATGTTACATCCCCTTCTGTTTAGTTCAAACAAGCAAACAAGATTCTTTTTTTTTTTTTTGAGACAGAGTTTCACTCTTGTTGCCCAGGCTGAAGTGCAGTGGCACGATCTTGGCTCACTGCAACCTCCGCCTCCCAGGTTCAAGCGATTTTCCTGCCTCAGCCTCCTGAGTAGCTGGGATTACAGGCGTGTGCCATGATGCCCGACTAATTTTTGCACTTTTAGCAGAGATAAAGATTCACCATGTTGGTCAGGCTGGTCTCAGACTGCTGACCTCAAGCCATCCACCTGCCCCGGCCTCTCAAACTGCTGGGATTATTGGCGTGAGCCACCGCATCCAGTTTACACCCAGGCTTGTTAAGTGAGATGTTACATCTTCTGTTTAGTTCAGATGAGGTAAGATTCTCTCCCTTTTTTTTTGAGACGGAGTTTCACTCTTGTTACCCAGGATGGAGTGGAGTGGCGCAATCTCAGCTCACTGCAACCTCCGCCTTCTGGGTTTAAGCGATTCTCTTGCCTCAACTTCCCAAGTAGCTGGGATTACAGGCATGCACCACCACACCTGGCTAATTTTGTATATTTAGTAGAGACGGTGTTTCTCTATGTTGGTCAGACTGGTCTTGTTTCGAACTCCTGACTTCAGGTGATCCACCCACCTCAGCCTCCCAAAGTGCTGGCATTACAAGCATGAACCACTGCACCCGGCCAATTTTTGTATTTTTAGTAGAGACGAGGTTTCACCATGTTAGCCAGGCTGGTCTCGAACTGACCTCAGGTGATCCACCCGCCTCAGCCTTCCAAAGTGCTGAGATTACGGGTGTGAGCCACCTCACCCAGCCTAAGATTCTCTATTACTTGCAACTGAAAACAACCTGTTAAATTATTATGCCACAGTGTCCTTGGCTTATGTAACATCTACTGCCTAGATAACATACTCTCTTAAGCAGTAAATGGGTATGAGTTACAGGGGCTCTCTTTGTGTTCTGTAAGGACTCTAGAAATACTAGATATTTCCACTTTTGTGTTGATAGAACAATCTGGCAATAATAGCTACCATTTACTGAACAACAACTGCACATTAAGCACTGTGTCATAGGTATATTATTTAATCCTTGCAAAATGCCTAGGTATTATTCTTTTTCTTTTCTTCTCTTTTCTTTCCCTTTCCTTTTCTTTTCCTTCTTTCTAACAATTAAAGAAAGAGGGTGTGGTGGCTCAGGCATGTAATCCCAGCATTTTGGGAAACTGAGGTTGGAGGATCACTTAAGGCCAAGAATTCAAGTTACAATGAGCTATGCTAGTGCCACTGCACTCCAGCCTGGGTTACAGAGTGAGACTCTGTCTCTAAAAAATAAATAAAATAAATTTATATCTGCTCAAAAGAGAAATGGTCTTTTAAACAAATAAAATGTAGTATAAAGTTTATTTCAGGCCGGGCGCGGTGGCTCAAGCATGTAATCCCAGCACTTTGGGAGGCCGAGGCGGGTGGATCACAAGGTCAAGAGATCAAGACCATCCTGGTCAACATGGTGAAACCCCGTCTCTACTAAAACTACAAAAAATTAGCTGG
>NW_016107398.1:5558462-5560932 GCF_001604975.1 Cebus imitator | reverse complement strand
AAAAAAAAAAAAAAAAAAAAGTTTATTTCATAAAATCATAAACAAAAATTTAAAAAGGCAATTGACCTAATTGATATTTATGGAACACTCAATAGCAGAATGCACATTTTTAAAAGTACACATAGAACATTTATCAAAATAGGCTAAACTGTTTTTCTTAATAAATTTAAAATTATTTCTGTCATAAAATATACTTTCTGACCATGATATAATTAAATTAGAAATCAATAAAAAGGATATCTAGAAAATCTCCAAATATTTGAAAAACAAAACTTCTATATCACACATTAGTTTAAAAAAACAGAAATTGGAAAGGATTTTGAACTGTCTGAAAATTAAAACACAAGGTAACAAAACTTGGTGGGTTACAATGAAGCAGTGCTTAGAGACAGACTTACAGTGCCAAATGCCTATATTAGAAAATAAAAGTAACCTGAGCCTCACGTCTGTAACCCTAGCACTTTGGGAGGCCAAGGCAGGTGATGGCTTGAGCTCAGGAGTTCAAGACCAGCCTGGGCAACATGGTGAAACCACGTCTCTACAAAATATACAAAAATTAGCTGGGAGAGGTGGTATGCACCTATGGTCCTAGCTCCTCAGGAGGCTGAGGTGGGAGGATGACTTGATCCTGGGAGGTTGAGGCTGCACTGAGGTGTGTCCATGCCATTGCACTCCAGCCTGTGTGACAAAACAAGACTCCATCTCAACAACAACCACAACAAAAACAAAAACCCCAAAAAAACAAAATTAGAAAAAGAAGAGTAAGTTAAACACAGAATAAAAATAAGAAAGGAAATAATTAAGACTGGAGCAAAAACTTATGAAATAAGAAACAAAAATAGGAGAAAATCAATGAAGCCTAAAGCTGGTTCTTTGAGAAGATCAATAAAATTAATAAGCCTCTAGCCAGACTGAACAGAAAAAAAGTGAGGGGAGGCTGGGCGTGGTGGCTCATGCCTGTAATCCAAGCACTTTGGAGGCCAAGGCGGGCGGATCACCTGAGGTCGAGAGTTCAAGACCAGCCTGACCAACATGGTGAAACCCCGTCTTTTAAAANGTGAAATGCCGTCTCTACAAAAAAAAAAAAAAAAAAAAAAAAAAAAAAAAAAAAAAAAAAAAAAAAAAAAAAAAAAGTGAGGGGAAACACAAATTACAAATATCAGGAATGAAAGAGACATCCTACCGATTCTACAGCTATTAAAAGAACAGAGAATATTATGAACAACTTTTTAACAAAAAATTCAACAATGTATATAAAATAGACAAATCCCTTGAAAAAACAAATTACCAAAAGTTGTACAAGAGCTGACCTGAATAGTCCTATATCCATTTTTTAAAAATTGAATTTGTAGTTTAAAACCTTCCTATAAGGAAAACTCCAAGCCCAGATGGCTTCAGCAGTGAATTATACCAAATGTTTAAGGAGAAACAACAGCAGTTCTCTACTACCTCTTTCAGAAAATGGAAGCCAGTGTAATACTTCCCAACTCATTCTAGGATAACAACATTACCCTGATACCAAAACCTGTCAAAGACGTTCTTAGAAAACTACAGATCAGCAGTCTTCAGGAACACAGATGCAAAAATTCTGAAGAAAATTTTAACAAATCCAACCTAACAATATGTAAAAAGGACAATGCATTAAGACCAACTGGAGTTTATTTCAGGCATATAAGTCTTCATTTCAAAACCCAATCAATATAATTCGCCATATTAACATAAAATTAAACCATTTGATTACACCAACAGTTGCACCAAAAGTGTTTGACAAAATCTAGCATCCTTTCCTAATAAGTCAGCAAACTAGGTATGGGGACCCTTTATTTGTCTTTTTCTGAGTTCCAAGTCCTTGAAACAAAATCCAACTGTGTCCAAATGCTATGAAGGTTTGTGTTGCTGCTGAGTTCAGGGATAAACATTACTTTTAAGGACAGGACAGAGTGGAGTAGCAGAAGCATTTAGGTGAGAAAAAAGACAAATTAACTTGTTTAATTCTTCTTAAGAGCCAAAATGGGCTGGACGCAGTAGCTCATGCCTGTAATCCCAGCACTTTGGGAGACTTAGGCGGGTGGATCACAAGGTCAGGAGTTCAAGAGGCTGGCCAAGATGGTGAAACCACATCTCTACTAAAAATACAAAAAATAGCTGGGTGTGGTGGCATGCACTTGTAATCCCAGGAATGCTGAGGCAGAGAACTGCTTAAACCCAGGAGGTGGAAGTGTTTCTTGGACAATGTAGTATTATTTTTCTCTAGTCCAATTTTCTTACTTCAGAGTTATTCGGGAGTTAGCACAGTATTAGAATTGCTATATATAGAAGCTGAGGAACATTGGTAGTGTTAAATACTTCACATTGACTTAAATCTGTATATAGGTAGTTCTAGACATACTATGCTTCTTTATTGCATCAACCAGATAGACAGTAAATGGTAGAATTATGACTACTTTATTTTATTTATTTTTTTTGAGAC